>NC_140183.1:89410987-89412967 GCF_963971535.1 Notolepis coatsorum
GATATTTCACAGGTTGACAGTGATACAGCGAGTGCTCTCTTGACAGAGAGAGAGAGAGACATAAGCCCCCTCTCTCTCAATGCAGTGAGCTCTGACTCTCTATCTGTCTCTCCCCCCCTCTCTCTCTCTTCTCTCTCCTCTCTCTCTCTCTCTCTCTCTCTCTCTCTCTCTCTCTCTTTTTTCTCTTTTGAGGAAGTGCTGACTGACAGGGAAACCGCTTAGACAGTTCAGTGGGGGAGGTTCTTGTCTCAGCTGAACTGGAGGAGTGGGACTGGGTAGAAATGTCACATCTAGTCAGTGTTGGTACAACACCACATTGATAGAAAACAATGCACACCACTGGAAAAGGCCATTTATAAGATAGGGGACCTTTAATGTTGTGGCTCGACGTTATGTACTGAAATAATAAACGACATTGGACTGCATATAGTTCATCAAAGAGAAGCCGTCTATTCTCTGTCCTTGCTCCACAATGATTAGAGCGAATTTCCCACCACAGTCAGGACAGACGAAACCCGCCCAATTTTCCGTCGTCGACTAAAAACACACCTCTTCAATTAATATCTGAAATGAAAGACATTTTTATAAAAATGACTAACCTTTGTACTTTTTGTTCTTTTACTAGTATGCATACTTTTTGTTCTTTTACTAGTATGATTTTTATGAACAATTTGCAGTGTAAGGTTCACATAATTAAAACAAAATTATCAACAATCCATCAGGATAAGTGGAAGGTGGAGATTTTGAAAAAACCTAAACTTAGAAAATATATTGCAATTAAAAATGAGTATTTTACTGAACCTTATGTAATGGTTAAACTTAAAGAGAAGACGGAGGTCTCTGTGTGCCCAGTTGAGGTCTGGCACCCTGCCATTGGCGGTGGAAGTGGGTAGATTCCGGGGTAAACCTGAGGAGGAGCGGTTTGTGTGTTCTGTGTGATCTGGGAGTGGTGGAGGATGAATATCATTTTGTTTTTTATTGCCCTTTGTACACCACTTTGAGGAGGGCTTTATTTGAAAAAAATTCAAATTGTAAACCCAGATTTGTTTTGGCAGTCTGAGAGCTGTATGTTGAGTTGTTTTTTTGTGGAGGACATCTTCGGTTTTGCAGGATTTTTGGAGAAGGCATGGCACCTGAGACAAAACACACTGTATCCTATATAATTGTATTTGAATTCACCTTGTTTTTCTGTTTATTTACATTGAGTACAGCTTGTGTTATATTACGTTTTATTGTATTTTCTTGTATTTTTCTTTTTTTTATGGCCATCTCGGTCTATGTCATTTGTTAAGTAATTGTGTAAAGTATATTATTATATACTTATTGTTATGTGTCTTGTAAGCCCATATGGGCTGGGCATACATCTGTATGTAAGACACGAAAATAAAAATATCAAATCAAATCAAATCAAGTATGCATACTTTTTGTTCTTTTACTAGTATGCATACTTTTTTGTTATTTTACTAGTATGTACTCTGCTACTAAGAATCTACCTTGCCTATATTATGCTATGCACTCAAGTTCAACATTGTTTGACGAACAATGTTATTTACTCTTAGCTGCTGAGTCCTAACTTGTTGTACAGAACTTAGATAAAAGCGTCAGCTAAATGACTAAATGTAAATATATTTCGCTACAAATAACAACATTATGGATTTGATTATGGATTCTGCCCTGTTGGAATCTAAATGCAGAGGTTGTTTTGTATAAATACGTCGGGGAGAAGGAGTTGCCTTAGACTTCCCACATCTCTCTGAATCGGCTCATAATGTTAAATGTATTGATGCTCACATGCACCTTGCGTATAGTGCAATTCTAACACTCAGGTTTGAATTGTTGAATCCATCTCTATCGTAGACTAAATTAGATCTGTATTGCACCCAAACAGCAGACTTAAACGGTGCTGGAGAATATGATGTGATATACTGTAGCTCGTCTTGGCCACTTACCAGTCGCCTAATACCATTTCCGAGACAAACT
>NC_140183.1:89413167-89487376 GCF_963971535.1 Notolepis coatsorum
GGGGGGGGGGGGGGGGGCTCGCGTTGAAATCTCGCACAGGGCCTCGCATTTCTCCCAGGCGGCCCTGCCCCCTCCCCCTCCCACACTCACTAGACTTGGGTACCGTTCACATTTGAACCGATACCGGTACCAGTACCAGTTCCTGGGATTCGGTATCGGTACAACTCTCTCTGTAATAACAAACTTCTCAATTTCTTTTTTTTTTGTATTTTATTTTTTTATTCTTTTTTAAAACAAACATATAAACAAACATGACAACACACGATAAGATATACAAGCATTAATTGTCAGGGCACATCCAATGAGATCACATTTTGGTTAGTTGTTTTATATAAGATATACCCATAATACCTGTTATCTAAAAAAAAAACCTACATACAAACTTCTCAATTTCAACATTGTTATTTATTCAGAACATTTTCTTATTTATGGTTGTAACACACCACACAAATTAATTAATGATCCTCTATTATGTTTTTAAATGTTTACTGGGTAGTACCGATGTAATTCGGTCAGGTACCGTTAAAAGTACCGAGTTCGATACCCAACCCTAACATTTCTCTATCTGTCCTCTCTCTACCATCACCTCTCTGTATCAACACTCACTCAATATCCCACTCTTTTGCTCCCTCACTTCCTCAGGAACACTCCATCCTATGTCCCTTCACCTCTCTCTCTCTCTCTCTCTCTCTCTCTCTCTCGCTCTCTCTCTCTCTGCAGAGCACAGCTGTCCCCGGGAGCGCTCGAGGAAGAACACGCTGTTCAGTGTCAGCGGCTGTCGACGCAGGTCCCACTTGTTGCAGCCGCACGCTGCCTTATGCAAGCAGTTTAATCACAATCAGGAGGCTCTTCTTGAACTCACTCACCCCCTGGCTTATTTAGAGAGCTAACATTTGCATTCGGAAACAACGCCTTTGAAATGGGCGAGTGATATTATTCTACCTAGAACGCTGCCGTTACCGACCACGCGATCAGATCACACCAAGTCAAAGTCAGTGCGGCAGCTGTGGTCACGTCACGTCACGTCGCGGTGGAGGCGCTGCTCTTTCGGCTCCATTAGAACCGATGGGGTCCCAGAGGTGCACTGGCAGCAGGGGAGCCTAATATTAATGCAGAAATGTGATTCAGCTGCCAACGGATTCCAATTATTCCACTTTATGAAATACAGGAGGAGAGAGCAGGCTTGTACTCCTTCAGACCTGCTTCAGAGGAAGCCTTTTCTCCATTCATTACCCACCGCTGTTCCATTATAAATCCGGCTTTGATTATTTCAGCTGTGAATCACTTGAGGTCGATATGAAGGATATGGCCCCAGAATGACTTGTTGTTTATACGCGAGGTAGCGCGCACACAGTATTCTCCCCATAGCACCGCCATACTGTAGCTCTCTGATGAACCGATGGTCTGACACACCCACACAGCTGATACACACTCAACAGATACATACTTGCACACATACATGTGCCTAGATACATACATGTGTACACACACACACACACGCACGCACGCACACACACACACACACACACACACACACACACACACACACACACACACACACACACACACACACACACACACACAGCTGATACACACTCAACAGATACATACTTGCACACATACATGTGCCTAGATACATACATGTGTACACACACACACGCACGCACGCACGCACACACACACACACACACACACACACACACACACACGCACACACACACACAAACACCTGTACAAACACCTGCACGTGCACACAAACATATGTCACACACACATACGGTACACAGGTTGCGGACTAAATGACTCAGATTGCATTTGCTCTCTCCTTCTGTCTCTCCCATTGTCGGGTTCTGCTGCCCTGGCAACAGAGTGGGGGACGACAGGGGGAGGGAGAGAGGAGGAGGAGGAGTGAGAGGGAGAAGAGGGAGAGAAGAGAGGGAGAAGAGGGAGCGAAGAGAGGGAGTGAGTGATGGGAGCAGGTACATGAGAGATCAGGGAGTCAGAGCGCACTGGTCATGTGAGGCAGGGCTTTAACGGCTGCTGCATTGTGTGTGTGTGTGTGTGTGTGTGTGTGTGTGTGTGTGTGTGTGTGTGTGTGTGTGTGTGTGTGTGTGTGTGTGTGTGTGTGTGTGTGTGTGTGTGTGTGTGTGCGTGCGTGCGTGCGTGCGTGTGTGCGTGCGTGCGTGCGTGCGTGCGTGCGTGCGTGCGTGCGTGCGTGCGTGCGTGCGTGCGTGCGTGCGTGCGTGCGTGGTGTGTTTGACTAGGACATGTTCCATGCCAGCTCAAAACATTGCATAATTCTGTCACCCACAACTTGCATTGGCCACCTCAGCTCAGGATAAACCATCAGGGAGTGACTGAGAGAGAGAGAGAGAGAGAGAGAGAGAGAGAGAGAGAGAGAGAGAGAGAGAGAGAGAGAGAGAGAGAGAGAGAGAGAGAGAGAGAGAGAGAGAGAACTGGGCACTGTGAAAATGTTGCCGTGCATCAGGTTTGCATCTGTGCCTTATTATTGATGTTTTCATCTGTGCTAACTTGCAGTGCAGAAAGCAGCATGCTCTAATTCGGTTTGTTTTCATCCGCCTGGGGTGAGACAGACGAATCCTCTTCTACTTTACTCCTCAGAGCTCAGACTCACTTGAACATCTGAAAAAGAATTACATTTGCACAGTAGCTTGTGCAAAGACCAACGTATGTAGGGCAAGGCACTATTCTCTTTGAATCTCTCGTTTGAATTTAGCCCTAAATAAGTTGTCACTCACATAAACTGAATGTGAATGTGAATGTGAATCCCATATTATGCAGTAGTTTTGTTTTGTCGCAGCTCTTCGGTAAATACTATTTGACGAGGACGTCAACCTTGTACTTTACTTTTAATGAGTAGAAGCGATTCTTGCAGTGTACCGATGCTATTTCAGAACTAACCTGTGAGTGATTTTTGTGAATTAGATCAATTAACTGCACTTCGCTTGTGCCACCTCTTCACAAATATCATGACAGGTATTATCAAGGGGTTAATAAGTAGACAATAAAACGGAGATCAGATAACAGTTAAGAGACGACGTGCTAGGAAAATAGTCATAACATTTTACAATGTCGTCTAATATTACTACTATCGGCTATCAACAACACTGTCTATCAACCACATAAAACTTTACAAGGTTCACCTTGTTCGAGTGAAGGCAGCCGTGTATTCCCTTTTGTAAAACCACATAACACAACTCAGAGAACATCAGAGCTGGTTAGACATCTTATTCAAGGAATACAATAGTAAGTCGATCATTGCCTGACCCCCGGCCAATCGTCCAGTTGGTTTATGCCCTTTGGCAGCTACTTGATGTAGGCTACTGGCTGGAGAGATGTGTGAGAGAGATACAGATGTACAGGAGGCTACTGGCTGGAGAGATGTGTGAGAGAGATACAGATGTACAGTAGGCTACTGGCTGGAGAGATGTGTGAGAGAGATACAGATGTACAGTAGGCTACTGGCTGGAGAGATGTGTGAGAGAGATACAAAAGAGAGATATAAAAGGCATGTTCTGTCACTGAAGAATGTGAATTATGATTGATGGGGCACGCCCCCTTTTTAGTGTCCGGTTTTGAGGTCATGTCATGGGGTCATGTTTTGAGGTCATCAGGTCATGACCCCTAACATATGCTAACCCCCCCCCCCCCCCCCCCCTCTACGGGGGTGTTCACGGGGACACCCTGTGCGGCTGTCTAGGGGGAGGGGGGTTGTCTATCGGTAATCGGTATGGAGGTATATGTGTACAATCACTTTCAGTCATGCCTTTGTCCAGGGGCCCCCCAGACAGGGGGCAGACAGGGGGCTACAAACCTATTTCTGTGTTCTCTTTCATGACCCCAGGTGTTTCAGTCATTGACTAGTGTGTGCGTGTGTGTGTGTGTGTGTGTTTGTGTGTGTGTGTGTGTGTGTGTGTGTGTGTGTGTGTGTGTGTGTGTGTGTGTGTGTGTGTGTGTGTGTGTGTGTGTGTGTGTGTGTGTGTGTGTGTGTGTGTGTGTGTGTGTGTGTGTGTGTGTGTGTGTGTGTGTGTGTGTGTGTGTGTGTGTGTGTGTGTGTGTGTGTGTGTATGTGTGATCCTCACCAGGAGGGAATTGACGTTTTAAAGTAGGCAGGACTTATTTAGTTAAAAGCATATATATAGGAATTAGTATAGAGGTTTATAAAACTAATGCACACTGCACCTTATGTGAATATCTATATTTCAGTTAGTTAGTTAGTTAGTTAATTATATTGATTTGTGATATTGTTTACACTGCCTGTTTGTACTACCTGTACCTCCCCTCCCCCTCCCCCATGCTGCTATGAATATTCTGCTGCTTCAGAATACCCTGAAGACTCTGGCAGGAGCACTCATTCAGGGGTACTACGACTATGCTTGCACCTCTTGGTACCAAAGCACCTCAAAGGCGCTAAGATTACAAACATCACAAAACAAACTGGTCAGACTACTACTTGACCTTACTCCTAGAACCCACCTCACCCCTGCCCACTTTGACAACCTAGGATGGCTTAGAGTAGACAACAGAGTACAGCAACTTGAAATGGGCCTGGTCTATAAGATACACTACATCACACAGGTACCCATGTACATGTCGAAATACTTCCCAAAGGTCAGTGAATACCATGCCCTGCACACATAGAGCCCAAGGGGTGCTCAAGCACCTGCCCTTTTGAGCCTCATAAAAAAATGCCATTTAAAAAATAAAAAATTAAGATTCTTTAAAAAAAAAAAAAAATGTACCGTTGCGCATATAGATTGCCCTTCCAACTGAAAAATGTCAGGATAGAATCAAAATATTAGGTAAAGAGAGAGAGAGATGCCCCACATTCCATTGCAGTTTGCACGGCCTCCTCAGCGTGCCTCTCCGCGGACCTATATATTTTATGCATAGCGTGGGTGGTGATGATGATGATGATAGAAACCGCTGTGGCGCATACAGTTGAATGCTGGTATTACACTCATTGAGGGACACGAAGAAGTCAAGTCCGATGGGATTTGGGAATCTCAAATACAAATCGGGATTGGAATAAAAAAGGCATTTATATTAAACAATACAGAATATACAGCACTTCTTGGGGTCTGTAGGGTAAGCACTTATTCCCTCCCCCCTGAACATTTATGGAGATGTATGGGCCTTTTAAGTCAGTGATAAAAGTGTCTTTCAAGGATAAGTGAGCTCCTGCACTGATTATTATAGTTCAATATTCAATATTTGATCACCAAAACCCCCCACAAAAATGATGGCTTGCGCGCTACACGTGATCGGTTCTAACACACACAGGTATAGTGCCCTTTTCAGCCTTTGAGCACCTGCCCCTCTAAAGTCCTGTGCACGTCCCTGCCCACAACACCAGAGGGAGTGCCACAAATCATGTGCAACCCAGATTTGGCACAAACAAGAGACTAAACACATTTAGCAATTATGCCAAAACAATGTGGAACGCCCTACCGACAGCCGTAAAAAGATGTGAATCCCTACCCACATTCAAAACCGCATTCAAAAGAGCACCTACGGGAGGCTGCAATTCAAAACTGGCCACCGTAAATGTCCAAACCCCCCCCCCCTCCTAATAGACAGTCTCCTCCCCACCGTATGCATATATTCTCTCCCCACCGTATGTATATTTTTTCTATGGGTAACAGTACTGTATATTTGCATATCGTATATATCACAAATGTAACAGTACTATATACCTGTATGTCATGTATGTCCCTCCCTATGCCATAAATGTCATGATGTCATGTATGGTGTGTATGTCATAAATGTCACTATGAATTGAAAGTGGGGGACCCTGATGTAAACAAGACAAACGTCTTTCTCTGGCCTGCATCCCCTTAACAATTGTGTGTATTGAGCCGTACTGTATTGTCCTACCCATTCTGCAATCTGTTAAATAAAGTTTTCATTCATTCATTCATTCATTCATTCATTCATTCATTCATTCATTCATTCATGATGCCTGAATTTCCCCAAGGGGATCAATAAAGGAATATCTTATCTTATCTTATCTTAATATTAATACAGTCTATTCCACTATAGATATATCCACGGGATTAGCTTTAGTTCTTATTTATTTATCCACTGTCATTTGCAGTGTTTGTGTAGTGCTATTATTTATTTTCGGACATCAAATGCGTCGTTGAGGCAAGACTTTAAATTATGATTAATTAATTCCAAGGAGGCCTGTAGAGTTGACATGAACGAAATCACTATGATTCCTCCAAAATAAAGCCCTTAAGAGCACGGCACACACCAGTCTGTCAACTTACGACTGCTATTCATCGCTCCTAAATCCTGCTCTTAGTTAGGACCGAATCCAGGAGAAGGGACCGTTGGTGAATCCCAAAATCAACCCGGAAATGTCTTAAGTGGCGCTAAGACCAACATTTTTCAGATATTTTGTCCTAAGTCTGTTGGTGAATGAGATCCATTGATCCTGATTAAATAATGTTTTCATGAACAAATGTGCAAATTAGCCATGTTTACCCAAGTTTATACCATGACCTTGGTGAACACTTTATTCCGATTGGCAGGGCCGCCTGGGAGAAATGCGAGGCCCTGTGCGAGATTTAACGCGAGGCCCCCCCCCCCCCCCCCCCCCCCCCAAAAGGTAAAAAAAAAAAAAAAAAAAAATTATATATATATATTTTTTTTTTTTTTTTTTTTTTTTTTATATATACAGTCAACATATTCTTAAATAATAGCGCTGCCCGAGGCGGGGCATGATACAGTCAACATATAGCAAAAGAGAGAGCGAGAGAGAGCTCCCGTTCTACAGTCAATATACAGTGTACAGAGAGAGAGAGAGAGAGAGAGAGAGAGAGACACATTGGAAAGAAATTGAAATGCTATTTGGCCCTAAACAGAGAGTACACAGTGGCAGAATACCTGAGCACTGTGACTGAAGATCCTTGAGCACAGCCTAGCCATCGAGAAAGGCCGCCATAGGCAGACTGTGTGTGTTAGAAAGAGAGAGAGAGAGAGAGAGAACATGTGTGTTTGTCATGTGTGTGTGTGTTAGAGAGAGACTATAGCATGTATGAGAGATTCAAAAGGACAAAGATCAACAATCCAACAAGAAGAGCGTCTATACCAGAGAAACCAAAGCAGCAAGGAGCCAATGGCCGACATCAGCTAAATAGGCTAGCCAGGTACTGTGACACCAGGCCACGTGACACACAGCTTTGGCCAACGGCCCAACGCTACCCAAGCTACACAAACGACCATTCACACACAGCACATGTCGTATCTCCAAATGTTGTGAAGTAGCATATGTTTTGCCTGGAAAAAAACATCGTTATTAACAAAACATTCGGGAGGGGAAGGAAGGAAGAGTGGGGTAATGTCATGACATTTTACCTGCACGAGGAACACAGGTCTCCACGTTGACGAAAGGCCTCTCGCTGTCGGGACAAAGCTATGGCCAGAGCCTTGTCATGGTGCAGGCCCGACTACATCTTCTGTCAAAGATGATGTCGTAGTCAGAGTGCCAGGGCCTGCTATTCTCAAGGCTAACTGATAGCATCAAACGAACGTTCCCAGCTGACGCTAAACAGCTAACTGGCTAACAGTTAGCTCAATCAGGCACCTGGCTGCATGTAGTAGCCGCATAGCTTGCTTCTGCGTTAGCTAACAGCTAACAAGCTATGCGGCTACTGTCTACATACAGCCAGGTGCTCTCAGCAGGCACACACAGTTAGCTACTAGTAGTACTATATATTAGCTACTAGTCGACCAGTTTGGCTCCAGAAAGAGAGAAAGATAGATAGGTCAGGACAGGTCCACGGCGGGTATTTAATCATAGGTTGACTCACATAACGCAGTATCAATGAATGCGGCGCGGCCGGCGCCAGTGGTGAAGTTGGAAGGAGACTTGGCCCACGGTGTAATTCTTCTTCTTCTTCTTCTTCTTCGAGTACTTTCCGGCAGACTGGACACCTTTCGGCATATTGCTGCCTAACAGATTTATCTGCTCACAAGTTCTCTTCTCCTTCTTTTGAAAAGACATCCACTCGCCTCGCTCCTCTGAATAGCGCTGAATTATCTACCTCGTGTGTCTTCTTCTTCTATTTGGTATTACGGCGGTCGGCGGACGGGCCGGAAACACTATCCTAAAATCTGTAGAGCAGCAAATCCGCAGAAACCGGAAAACTGCAGTCTGCAGAGCCAGGAAGTCAGACACATTCTACAAACGTGTCTAATGTGAAATATATAAGCATATAAGCAAAACTAGATTTTAGGTCTGTGATGAAAAAGGGCCTCGCGGGAAGGGGGGCCTCGCAAAAAAAATAAAAAAAAATAAAAAAAATAATAAAAAATAATAAAAAAAAATAAATAAAAAATATTTTTTTTTTATTTTTTTTTTATTTTTTTTTTTGCGAGGCCCCCCTTCCCGCGAGGCCCTGTGCGACCGCACTGCTCGCACACACCCCCTGAGGCGGCCCTGCCGATTGGTTGGTAGGTGTCCATTAAAAATGTATAATGCATTCGCCTATGCAAAGAGTTGAACGACGTTCCACTTGTGTTCCACTGCCAAACACCTCTGCCCAAAGAGGAAGTAAACTAACTGGTGCTACCTTTACTCATATCATTTTCCTTTAACATATTGAATAAATTATATTATATTATTTTCTGTGCAGCCTTGTTTATTCACTGTGTCCAACGAAACGACGATGAACGCAGCCATAAAGGTATGGTTTCCTTATGCAGAAAATATATTGTGTTTACTACATCACTGCATCACTGCATAACTCGTACATTTTCAGACAAGCTTAATTTTTTGTCATTTGCGATACTCTGTATCCAAAGTTATAGTCATTTTCTTTCAAACTATTTTGGTCGCAAATGAGACGGCTGGATAGCTATTTATGCTGTGTTAACACATTCCCGGCCAACCACGGACATGTCCGTGTTTCGGATCCAACGGTTGAGGGCCAACCACAGACATGTCTGTGGCAAGGTTGTTTTGGCTTTTGTAATATCCCACTCAATGTCACCCTGCGGCACTGCAGATTTACCCTACCCTTGGAATTCGGAAAAGTGCATTACCGGCCAGATCCTCGTAGGGGCGCTGTCTCGATAATGCAGTGTTCCCTGTGGCAGAACGGATGAAGTTTTTTTTCATCATGCAGTGAATTTTCCTGCTAGCCTGAAGATATGCCTGTAGCATGTAGCTTGGAATACCTTTTGCGACGCCAAATTCAGTATGCAGTAAAGGAATATATCATCAGCCAATGGACATATGGATTAGGCTTGGGCGGTATAATTTCAAAAATCAGCGGGGGGGGGGGGGGGGGGGGGGGGGGCAACCCGTGTTGCCTAGTCATGGCAGACTATTTGATTCCTTAAGGGCTCGAAATTGCCTGGGTTTTGGTCATATGCTCCCGAAATGCTCCCGCTGTTTGGCTACTTCTATGTGCAGTGAAAACTACTCGAATGCTTTATAACCTAGTCATTGATTTAGTTCAGGGTAATCTAAGATTAGCCGCAGAGCTAACGCTAGTTAACGTGAGCTAACGCTAGTTAATCAAGCTCACAGAGAGAGATAAACAGCTGACAGCGGATAGTACAGGACGGTACAAATACAATAAAAAAGCGGGGGGGGGCTGTTGTGTAAACCTTGTACTCTTTAGTTCACATATAATAAGAGACGGATTATTTGCTTGCTCCACTAGTGCACAACAACACAAACCAACTCTCGTTACCACAACGCTTACGCTTTACGGTATTTTCACAGCACTGTCGCAACATTACCGTAAAACGTGAACACCGTTGTGACGCACTCGCTCCACTAGTGAGGACTGGTCTCGCCCTCTGCTGGTGCGTGTGTGCACTACACTCAAAACTCCGTTTCACTGTAATAGAAACTGAAGCGCATCTGTGATTTTGACGGTTTTGACGGTATTGATTTTCAATACCGTCGGGATTTCTAAATACCCTGGTATACCGTAATACCGGCATACCGCCCAAGCCTAATATGGATCTACCAGATGGCGATCGATAACTGGGAAATCCTTTTTGCAGTCCAACCGGTCACAGGTAAGAGCTATTTGACGTCAATTACAGCACAATCAGGCCTTGCTTTGATAGCCACCCACCCGGTCAGCGAATTAGGCTACTGAGGCTAATGCCGTTATTGGTAATCATCAATAATCAGAAACGACCCCCCCCCCCCCTTTCATGCAGTCATGGTGGACCATGATACAGATCAAATGCATTTTGATTTTTATCTCTAGCTGGTCTATGGCCGAAACGTCATTCGATTTAACATTATTAGCGCCTTGTAACTCGCCTTCCAGGAAATACCCCAGAACATTTAGCTATATAGTTCATATTCACAACGCTATAAAATGGGAACGTATTGATGAAACAATTATTTGTATAAGGCATATTGAAGGGACGGTTTATAGTGTCAATTGACAATGAGAATGGACAGATAGCAATACCATAAAGTATAGATTTAGCTCTACAAACAGCCTAACGCACAATGAAAGTTTGTTTTGATTTGCTGGCCGTATAGAGTGGGATTAGACGGATCCAAATGGCCCCGAATGTGTTAAACATACGGTAATGCCTGCTAGCTGATGACAAGAAACAACAAACTAGTCCCAGGTATTATTAAGATTCCAGAGTGTCACAAGTGTTAATGTTGAATGCAAAATACATGGAAACATGAATGAAAAAAAAATATTCTATGGCCATCGGCCGTGGTATAAGCGGGATAATGCCCTTCGAGCCGTACATTAACATATTTTAATGGACTTGCTTTGTATCGGATGGTTCTCTGCCTCCATCTCATCCATTAAAATATGTTAATGTACAGTTTGTCAGGCATTATCCTTTATAGGATGCTGCGAATGTTGGTTTGGTGAAACACAATGCTACATAAACACTGCCTTTCCAAACACCAGAATGCTGGCTAGCTCAGTCCTGATGAAAGACTAGGTGGAACTAGGGTTGAATAGGTCTCAGGGGGGACTATATGACACTAGGTGGAACTAGGGTTGAATACATCTCAGGGGGGACTATACAACACTAGATTACTAGATTACAACTACAACACTCCTAATATACTAACCTACACTGTAGCACTCAACACTTTGATGAACATTGTTACACAGCTGATAGATTTGTGCCCTTCCTGATGACTTGTAGTACAGAACTTGTAAGTCGCTTTGGATAAAAGTGTCAGCTAAATGACTAAATGTAAATGTAGATGGAACTAGGGTTGAATACAGTACGTCTCAGGGGGGACTATACAACACTAGATGGAACTAGGGTTGAATACAGTACGTCTCAGGGGGGACTATACAACACTAGATGGAACTAGGGTTGAATACAGTACGTCTCATGGGGGACTATACGACACTAGGTGGAACTAGGGTTGAATACTGGGAGACTGGGAAAACACACCTCAGACTCTCAGACCATCAGCACAGGTTCCCCCCAAGGCTGTGTTCTTTCCCCTCTTCTCTTCTCCCTCTACACCAACAGCTGCACCTCCAGTCACCAGTCCGTCAAGCTCCTGAAGTTTGCGGACGACACCAACCTCATTGGACCCATCTCTGGTGGGGATGAGTCCGCCTACAGGTGGGGGATTGACCATCTGCTGACCTGATGCAGCCAGAACAATCTGGAGCTCAACGCTCTCAAGACACTGGAGATGGTTGTGGACTACAGAAGGACCCCAGCCCCACTCAACCCCATCACCCTGTGTGACTCCCCAGTGGACACTGTGGAGTCCTTCCGATTCTTGGGAACAATCATCTCCCATGACCTCAAATGGGAGCTGAACATCAGCTCCCTCCTCAAGAAAGCACAGCAGAGGATTTACTTCCTGCGGCAGCTGAAGAAATGCAACCTGCCAAAGACGATGATGGTGCACTTTTACACAGCCATCATTGAGTCCATCCTCACCTCCTCCATCACCATCACAGTATGGTACGCTGCAGCCATGGCCAAGGACAAAGGCAGGCTGCAGCGTGTCATCCACTCTGCTGAGAAGTGCAATCTGCCATCCCTCCAGGACCTGTACGCCTCCAGAACTCTGAAGTGTGCAGGTAAGATTGTGGCCGACCCCTACCACCCCGGTCACAACCTGTTTGAGCCACTCCCCGCTGGCAGGAGGCTGCGGTCCATCAGGGCCAAAACCTCACACCACAAGAACAGTTTCTTCCCCTCTGCAGTGAGCCTCATCAACAAGGCTCAGGACCCTCACTGACACCCCCCACTGTGTTACATTAACACACCCTACTGGACTACACTGTCAGCACTGTCACTCACCTATAAGGAAACAACCCCTCAAAACGTACAGAAGGCCTCTCATATCTGTACTCTCTGTCCCTGACATGCTGCGCGGTCAGTCTCATCGGGCCAGCAGGGTCACTCGCCTACAAGGAGGCAATTCCTCAAAACTGACTGTTCTATTGTATTCACAAAATATGCTTACTTCATATATGCCTACCACATGTATCTATTGCTATGTTCGCCCATCACCATCACAATCACGCGTGCAGTCTAACGCCTTTCCCGTCTCCCTGTGGGTGGCTGTCCTGGAGTGATGACCGGTGACGGTCATCACATCCCGTGACGACACCCACCCAGGATGCGATCCCCCTCTGCGTGCCCCCCTGTCTCCCTATCTCCGGCCGGAGTGATGACTGGAGTGCTGGACGTCCCGTGATGACACCCACCCAGGATGCGACCCCTGCTGGCCCCTCTGCGTGCCCCCCTGTCTCCCTGTCTCGGCTGTCTCGTGGTGGTGGCTGGAGTGTTCGACGTCCCGTGATGGCCGGGGGGATGCGGCCCTCTCTGCGTCGCCTCCTGTCTCCCTGTCTTCGGCTGTCTCGGAGTGGTGGCCGGAGTGTGGAACGTCCTGGGAGGATGCACCCCTGTGCCTCGGCTGGAGCCGCTATCAGTTCTATCTTTAATCGTATAAAATGTTCAGTTGTTATCACTATCAGCTCTATATTTAATTTTTCAAAATGTTCAGTTGCTATCGCATGCACTCGTCTGTGTTTCACTACACACATGGGTGCATGCTTACCAGCTGTTCGCCTCTTTTTTAATGCAACATGCAACACTAATATCACCGACATCTAAGAAGGGAGATCCCCCCTTGAATTGGCCCTTCTAAGGTTTATCACCTCCACATTGCCTGTGGTGCATTTTTTCCTATTGTTAGGTTTTAGTGAGTTTTTCCTTACCTTGGCGTGGGGTACGTCTGGGAGTGTTGCATGCATGCATGCATTTATTTTGAGCTTATGGACCTTATGGTATTCTTGTTTTTTTATTGACTTACTGTGTTACTGTGTTTTTTTTTTTTTGACTTGTTGAAAGAAGACGTGTCTCTGTTAAGCACTTTGAGCTGCACTCCGTGTATGAAAGGTGCTATATAAATGAAGATTATTATTATTATATACTTGCCCACTGTATTGTTACCTCATTCTAATTAGTGTATATAATTGTATAATTTACCACATCTGCCCAGTTGCACAGCCATGGCCTATTCATATTCCTACTTTATTTTTACTTATAATTGTACTATATCTATCTATTGAGCTATATTTTATTTAGTTTATATCCCACATGATTTTATTCAACCTCTTATACAGTCGTACATCCCTGGCCTATATTTTATTTCATAAATATATTATTCTATTGTGCTTAACTTAGCTCATATTTAATATTTTCTTAATACATTTTACTTTACTCCACCACTTTATTGTATTATCTGTTATCTGTGTTAATGTCTGTCCGCTAATGTCGCACCAGTAACGTCCAAAGCAAATTCCTTGTATGTGAAAAGTATACTTGGCAATAAAGACCTTTCTGATGTTGGTAAGGCTTCCTACTCAGTCAAAAAAACACCAACGTATTCATAGCAGCATTTGTTACAGGGTATGGACGTCTACATCTGTATAACTATCTGCATAAACTAGGGGATTATGTTCTTTACCATGATACCGATTCGGTTGTTTACAAATCTGTAAAAGGTCAGGACAGTTTGGTATTAGGATCCTATCTAGGGGAGCTGACGAGCGAGCTTAAACCCCTGGAATTCATTTCGGAATGGGTCAGCTGTGGACCTAAGTCCTATGGCTATGCTACTAACCAAGGTAATGTAGTATTAAAAGCAAAAGGAATTACACAAACATATCAAAGTTGTAAAGAAGTATCTTTTGGTGGTATGAAAAATCTAGTAGAAGGGTACCTAGCCCCCACAGTGCCCTCTACAGACCAGGCCCTGTATGCAACCCAGTTCTCTATCTCGAGATCTAAAAAGGACTTCTCACTACGTAATACCACAGTACTAAAGAAACAACGTGTCGTGTATGATAAGAGAAGACTATTCAGTGACGGAACGACACTGCCGTTTGGCTATTAAGAAAATGTCTCAGATATCAGAGTTTACCTTTGACCCTCGTTTACAGTTACCAATGTCTGTGATCATAGCAGGTCCTAGTGGCTGTGGTAAAACCTATTTTGTAAAGAAAGTATTAGAGAATTGATCAGAAACATTATCCTGTGTACCTGATAATATTGTATGGATTTACGATTGTTATCAGCCTTTCTATGATGATTTGTTGAAGACAATAAAGATCACCTTTGTTAAAGGTTTGCCTACTTCTTTTGACGACAAAACACTTTTTCCACCTACCCAGCAACATTTAATCATCCTAGATGATATGGTTTTTACAGCAGGGGGTCATCTTGAGGTTGCGAAAATCTTCACGCAGTACCGACATCACCGGAGGATGAGCGTTTTACTGCTTACACAGAATCTCTTTCAACAGGGGAAACATAACCGTACAATTAGTCTTAATTCCAGTTATCTGATTTTATTTAAAAACCCCAGAAAAATTGCAATTATCTAGTAGCCAGTCAAATGTTCCCCGGTGAAAAACGTTTTTTATTGGATAGTTTTACTGATGCGACCGCTCAACCTTTTTCTTATTTATTAATTGATCTACGCCCCCAGTGCCCAGATCAGTTGAGACTTAGAACAGGACTGTTACCATCCGAAGGACCTCCTACTGTGTATATTAGAAAGTAAAAACACAGGATGTCGTGTCGTATACGACATCATATGGCTGTATTAAAGGCTTTATACAAATCTACACCATTGATTCGTAAGCAGATGCTAGCCCGAGCATCACCCGATTTACTGAGATGTCTATGTGAGATTGCTTTAAACATACTAAAAGGTGTTATTCCTCTTAAAGGTGCCATTTTAGAAAAACTACGTAAAAAGAAGACTGTTCTTAAAATACTAGTGAATAAAAAAATACATTTTTTAAAGAAAAGAAGAGTTTTACTCCAGAAGGGGGACGGGTTCTTCATACCTCTGCTAAGCGCTGCTATACCACTCCTAGTATCTTTGTTCACTAAGAAAAAATAGTATGGAGAAAATGGTCTTAATTCCTAAGAGTATATGGCTTAAAACATATGAAACCCCTGTTCGAGATATGTCTACTATGAAGGATAAGGCGTCAGATGCATTACAAGCTAGGATGCATAGTATCATGGCAGGATCAACAGAGAAAGAAGAACTTCCAGCACCTGCAAGGCCCGTTTCCCGTGTAGATAATCCTGGCGCATACGTTACTGACTATGACAAGGCTAAAAGATTAAATATGCTTCTACATCGGTATATGAGTCTACTTAATCAGAAAGATATCAAAAAGGTTAATGCATTGGGAACTTTGGACCAAGTACCCCTAGACGTAAATCCTGGGAATATAGACATAGATCCTGCGGATATAGATATAGATCCCGGGAATATAGAACAACTTGTTTCGATCCTGCCTCCTAGAAATCAATTAAAACAAAAGCCAAATATATCCTACGTAAGATATATGATTTACCAAACACCTCCTGGAATAGTCGAGGGGAATTCGTGTTTCATCAACGAGTCATTAAAGGATCCCACATACTGGATTACCTGAAGGCATTATCAAATACATCTAAGACCCACCTGCATATCCCTGGGTTTAGTGTTTTTCTGCAGACTTTATCAGATATGAATCTCCCCCTATCCTATGTTGCCAACAAGGATATACGTAGCCGCCTGAGTGTTCTAAAGACAAGTTCTAGCGATGAAATATCCCCTTTCACAGATCCACCTACTATCCCCCAGAAAAGACAGTGGGGTGATGATAGATCTAGGGCTACAAAATGGCTTAGTATATGAAATGAGTGTTTCTTTTTTTTTGATAATTTTTTTTAATTATTACTTAACATGAAAACAAGACAACACAATACAATAACCATAATAACAATACACAGAACTTCACAGGGAGATAACAGAACAATAATAATAAAAGAAATAACAATTTATAAAAACAGAGTATGAAATGAGTAAATAAAACAACCAAGTTCAAGTTCAAGTTCTTTAATAGTTGTCATACAGAAGTACAGAATACTTTCATACAAAATGCTTCTTACTGTTACGCTCCAGAGACTGTGCTAGACAAGATAGTATCAAATAACATAATATAGCATGTAATTTAGAAGAAGAAAAATGAGGTCACAGTGTTCGGTATAGACATATGTACAATGTTCTGAGTTACCATATAATATACAGTACTATGCAGTGTACTAATGTACAGTACTATCTAGTGCAAAGCAGAAATGGGATGAGGTACAATTTTAGGTACAATTTACAGTAAGGTGTACGAGTTGTAGTGCAATCCTTCATCAATAAATATAAAGTGTGGGGAGTGGGTGCTACAGTGTGTTTGTTTAAAGTGGGTGTGTGCTATAAAGTGTGTGGAGTGGGTGCTACAGTGTGTTTGTTTAAAGTGAGTGTGTGCGTGTGGATGTGTGTGCTATGTGCGTTTGGTGGTTGTTGTTGTGTAGTGTTCATTCATTGTTCGTTTAGCAGCCTGATGGCTGCTAATAAATACCTAAATGGTATTTATTCGAAATTTTATTAATAACGTTCCTTTAACATTTTCATACTGCATGATGTCTGACTATGATGCCCTTTGCATTTTAGTATACATTTCTGATATTTTCGGACAAAATTGATGACTAGGCTATCGTTTCTGAGTGTATCGGCTGTATAATGCTTTGATACAATATCGTTCAGACTATACCCTTTGGCTTTCTGACATAAAAAATATACACAGTGATGACCGCAACAACTAGATATTATATCTTGCAGCATAGTGGTAGAATAATAGTATTCCTTAACATTCTGTTCTAGAAAATCCTGTATATCCCTAGGATAACTCTCTGGACTACGACGAATGAATCATAGAACGTTCCTTGTTGTGCAGTGTCTAACGTTATAGCAAGCCAGTGAGAACCAGGTTTGTTATGAGGATCCGTGTTAACAATACAATAAAAAGGTCTCATGCATGTGTTTCGTATTGCTGTCTTAAGCGTATCACAGGACCATACACCATGGAAATGTTTCCCCAGCAGTTTAGAACACAGTGCATGTAATTCCAGGTTGTTCATTTTTCAGTAGTAGTCTACAAGGACCTGTCTGCGGTCGTTGATTTCCATAATAGAGTCAAAACCTGCATACACGATCAAGGTAACTGTCTCCGGTAATGGCACGCGAAAACGCATTTCCAGACGCAGGTTTACTGTACACGGCGGGGGTGCAGCTACTCCATCTTCATCCGGATCCAAATTAAAATAATATAGCCCATAGCCAGATAGAAAATCGGTACGGTCAAAAATTAAGCCAGAATCCTTAAGATGTTTTCCTGTAGAGGTGAAGAGACTGTAATACTCCCGTATAGCATTACCATTATCATAGCGTGGTTGAAATGCTTTAGAAGGTATTTGTCTACCATCTTGACTCAGCGCTGCATGTTCCAAATTATAATGATGGAAATTAAAAGGATTTCTCTCATAGCTTCCTGAAAACGCGGTATGGGAAACGAGCCCTAATACTATATATCTTGGTAACAGACCAAGAAATATGTTATCTACGGTTGCGACCCTTGAATGCATAGGGAGTGAGTATGTCTTTACGTTGATATGCGCTAAAGGATAAAGTGCATTACCTTTTTGCAAGGCAGCGGCATGTCCTAGCTGTACTGCGGGGGATACAGTTATCTTCTTAACGAATAGGGTTGCACTTGTGATATTTAGGATATAGTTAACACCTGCAGCCGACATTATACAAAATTCATCCTTAGCCTTGGTGAGTTTTATTTTAAAATCAACCTTATTTAACATTAGGCGATCATTAAAAAATATATCGGAATGAATAGCCCCTAGCATATGCATCTCACAAGACTGGGCGCAGGCCTCCGCTCTTTTTTTAAAACCCTGATTTCTACCCTCATCACCGAGTCTAATATCTTCCATATACCCTCCAGTGTCTTTAGAGAATAAGCCTGCTGAGAACTGACTTTTCAGAGTAGCGGGGGAATAATTTAATAACGTTTCTATTATAGCTCTATAAGGGTGCGTCGCACTCGCCTGACTGATTAAGCGGTCTTGCACTATAACATCAATCTGACTAAAGAAACAATTTAATGGGTAATTAATTGTAGAAACGGCAGCATCATTAGCCAAGTTGCTTCCGTCAGCATTGGTTATCTTGGCTTTTAGAAATAATAAGGTATTATTGAGATCTAGATATCGTTCTCCTTCCCCAGGAATATAGAACTCTATTGGAGAGTCCCGTCTTAGAGCTGTAATAGGGGCTACCTCGATGTAATCAGCTCGTTCAATTGACAGCTGTGTTAATGGCGCAGCAAAGAGATCTAACTCTGATTTCAGGCATTCCTGAGAACGTTGATGAATCATTTTTACTAGAATATATCACTAGGGCTTCCACGTTTCTTCCTCTTCAAGGTCCTGCGTTGACTGTTAGCTCTTCTAGGGAGGGATTGCTTTTTATAGCAGTGTTTAATTTTCGTTGATCGTTTCTTGATCTTGCTAATCCTATAGCCGGGGGGTTTAAACCCTCGTGATAATCTCATTCCTATACCGGAACCTTCTTGCTCCGTCATTTTTGTTGTAACTTTCTGTATGGCATTGTTCATAACCTCATTAGCGATATTCCCAGCAGCTGTTTTCAGATGGGGTTTAGCTGTTGCGAATCCTGTTTTAAGAAAGGGTACGACGAATCGGAAAAGTCGTCCGAAGATCGATCCTATACCTCGTCCATACTGTACTGGTGATCCAGCGAACCCAGATAGACCGTTCCCCACTTGACCCGTATAGTAGTTGACGAAACGATAGGGGTCGTTAATAGGGTTAATCTTGAAGCTAGTTTCTTCAATGTATATGGTTATCTAACGGTTTCAAATGTAATTTCACAAGTACTTTACCGTATGTCAAATTAATTAATTTATTCGTATCTGTTTTAATCTCAATATGGATGGTATCTATCTCCGTTTTTGACACTTTTGTATAATGTATTTTGTCGTAGCGTATATGTATGATATCCCCATAAGTACCTTTGACCTGTACGGTAGAGAGCAATGGTACAGCAACGTCACCAACTAATTGATGTTGTGCGAGATAAATCTATCTCTATACACTATAAACCCTGTACCAAAGTCAGCGGGGTAAGGGGCTACTATGTTCATTAGATAAAACCATGTATGGCATTCTAACCCTAGCATATAAGACAATGGTGTAGAGAATTTCACACGATGTGTAGAAGAGCCTTTAAATTCAAATGTTTTTGTTACGTCATTAAACAGAATTACTCCTCGGGGGTCACCTATTTTATGTAGCGCGTCATTTACATGCTTCACTAATTGAGCGGGGAATCTATAATACCCCCCTACCCCCACTCGCTGTCATTTTGTCACTCCATCGGCCCCCAAGCTATAATCAAAGAACGCGGACTCTCGCTTGAGATTATACCATGTGTGTGGATATGTTATCTCCGATAAACCTACTAACCACTCTCCGGGGAGATGTAAAGGTTTACATAAGTTAATACTGAAACTAGAGCTGGTATTCGCTTTAAATAGCTTCTTACTAGCGTTGGAGGGCAGAGTTACATAAAATCCCTCCATACTACCGTTCCTAAGCATTATAAACAAAAAATGACCTATAAATCCTTATGTTTTAGCATATATAGGTATGGGGTTATACGTTTATGAGACTGCTCTTTAAGACATACGAGTTAAACTTGTCAGGCCATCCTTTCCATTTCACTAAAGTGTATAGTTTTCCCCTTAATCTTTTATTACTCAGAATCTTCTCTATCAAATATTTTTTATGTATAACCTCCTCTACTTTCTGTAACTCCGCCTCATAAAAAGTACCTTTCAGAGTCTCACCCTCCTGATCTTTCAAAACGTACTGTATACAGGTGGTAAGCGGGGTACGCGCTCTGCTATAGTAAAGGTCTCATACGTATAAGTCTGCTCATATCTTTTATCAAATAGCCCCCTTAGTTTTGAAATACGTACAGTATCCCCCTCCTTGTATTTATAACTGAATACATTCTTAAGACGTATAGGACCGGCCCCATATAAATTCTGAAATACTTGGAAAAAGTTATCTGTAGAGACCTCTGATGGTTTCATCCGGATACTACTGTGAAAATAATTATTATAGCTATGTACCAACGCCTGCAAAACATCCAGATATCTATACGTATTATTTGCAGTGAAATAACGCCAAATCCATTATTTCAACATTCTATTTAAACGCTCAATACAGCTAGCCTTAAGCTCACTACCCGTGGCAAAGTGTATTATATTATACTTTTTCAGCAGGCGTTTAAAATGAGAATTAAAAAACTCTGTACCATCATCGCTTTGTACTTTTAGAGGTGGTTTACTCTCTCTGAGCACAGATGCGAATGCTCTCGTCACCTCAGGGCCTTTTTTAGATTTCAGAGGTCGTACGTAAACCATCTTTGAAAATATATCAATTACTGTCAAGAGATATTTAAAACCATCATTATGTTTAGACATTTTTTGCATATCACATAAATCGATTTGAAATTGATATAATATCCCTGGGGCATACACCCTGTTTCTAACAAACTTGATTCGGGCAGGCTTGTGTAAGGTATAAGCATCTTGTTGCGCCAGCCATGTTTTAATGACCTTAGTTTTTACTTTGCCACCTGTCTCCTGTTCTAAGGCTAGTTTAAATCGTGCTACGCCCCCATACGACCCTGGATTGCGAGGATCATAGTATATCTTCTTCATTAACCGTTCCATCGTGTAATACCTTATGGTAAAGAGGAGTGTACATTATATAGTAAACATTTCTCTAAAAAAGGAGAGACAACATATCTTTAGAGAATAACATAATTTATTACATGTAGAAACGTGGTTTGGTCAGTGGTAATGCAGACATGAATTCACCTACAGCAACGAAGATTTCATCCTTCTGGATCTCCGGGTAATCTAAATGAATACCGGCAATCACTTCTTTCAGACACTCACTATTCTTAACTGTACGGAATTCGAAAAGCAAGCCTTCGCAGATTCCTTGTAAGCGTAATGAGGAGGGAATGGGGAGTCTCAAACGTCCCAACATGGCAGTAAGTACAGGTGTTAATTGCTTGCTCCATAACATCGTCAGCAGAGCCGCTTCATTAACCCCATAGTAGAATGAGGCTTCAAAGAGACATTCATGATATCGTTGACTAGAATGTTGGACATCGCACCCATAGCAGTTCTCTCCTAGATGTCGTTCGATACAGCTGTTCAATATCTCCGCTAAACCAAGCTTGATGCTTGCCACCATCAGATAGTCCATAAACCCAGATCTCTCGTCCACCACTACAGGAAGTAATGCAAGGCTTCTCTGTGGTGGCGGTGAGGGGGAATTACTGCTTCCATTGTTGCTAGGTATTTCTTCAGCGTAGAATACACCCCAATTCCGGGGTATGGTGTCTCCATGGATCATCAGGGATGACTGTTAGGTCCTCCAAGTAGGTTGCTTGCAAAGAGGAGTCCGGTGATGCTGGTGACCACATCGTAGTAAGTGGGTTGTCTAGGAGGGTTGGTGATGTTGATGCTGGTGATGCTGGTGACCACACCGTAGTAACCGGATTGCCTAGGAGAGTTGGTGATGGTGATGGTGTAGGATGATTCATCGATTCATACATAAATCCAGAGGGTGATAGAGTAGCGTCGATCGGAGTATAAAAAGCCATGTTTACTAGTGCTTTGCTTGGTCTCTACATCTAGACTGCTGACCGACTCTCTTTTAAATGGTTGGAGGCGGACCTGCACACGCCCTCTCCCCCGCCCACATACAGTCACAATCGCACTCTAGATGTCCAGCTTGCTCAGCTTTGTCCACTAGGGTCCTAAGAGTAGCTACTTCGATTGGAAAGTGGAGGGTCTTCTTAATAGAGTCTAATCTATCAGCCTTAACCTCGTCTTCAGAGGCTTTGCGAATGGTGTCCGCACATTTCTGTAGACAATCTAACCAGTCAACGGCAGTAACTTTGAAAACAAAATGTTCCTTTCTTGAACCAAAGGTCAACTTATTGATACTTAAAACCGCATTCACGTAACGCTGTGGAGGATGCGGTATAGTGATCACAGCTACGTAATAGGAGAAGGGGGTACTTTTAGTACGAATTTCCATAACGAATCTAGATCTATTCCTAAGATCCTGATCCCTTTCCACCAGATACTCTATGCATTTTCTTTGCATCCTCCAAAACTCATCTTCTGTTACAACTATCTGCTTATTAGCGATCCCACTTCGTAGCCCTGTTCTTAATCTACTCCCCCGGTAGAATACAACTTCTTTTACACGGCGGTCGTAGTCAAAGCCTATAAGACCATCCTTTAACATAGACCGCACACTAAAGCTGTCCGCCTTTCTAGTTTTTAAGCAGTCATATAGCCTCGTATAGGCTCCATGGCGCCTTCATCAGAGAGCTTAGTTGAGCCGTGCTATCCTGCACCTGTTGCGTTGGTGTAATATTAGCCATTCTTCTTCTTCTGTTTTGGATATAAGATTCACTACTCCGTTTTTATTTTATATACCTCTATACTAATTCCTATATATAGGCTTTTAACTAAATAAGTCCTGCCTACTTTAAAGCGTCATTTACCGCATGGTGAGGAACCCCCCCCCCCCCACACACACACACACTAGTCATAAATGAGACACGTTGGGGGCCCCTGTCTGAAAAAGTGATGGTTCACAGGCCATCCCTTAGAGGGGGAGCGGACATTAAGGTTTCCCGTGTACATCACCCTTTTAGAGGGTCACTACATGCTGGGGGTCAGATGTTTTCCCGTGAGCACCCCCGTAGAGGGGTGAGTGGACATTAATGTTTCCCGTGTGAACACCTTCCGTAGAGGGGTCAACACCTGCTAGGGGGTCAACACCTGCTAGGGGTCATGACCCCTGACATGACCTCATAAAAAAGGGGGCGTTGACCTCATCAATCATCCATAAAGCATTCATCAAACACAATGCACATTCCTCCTTCGACAGTAAGGGAATTTCCTCTCTCTCTTATACGACACTAGATGGAACTAGGGTTGAATACAGTATGTCTCAGGGGGGACTATACGACACTAGGTGGAACTAGGGGCAAGTAATTTACTTGGTGGATGCCTGAACACAGAGTAACACCAGTATCACAGACTACTGCGACAAGCCTAGCTGGAACTTAGTACAGTATAACTACTGTCTGCTTGCATTCCCATTCTATGTTTGTACCTTTCAGACAGAACAGCATGCCAGAATAATGGGGTAAGATTTACAGCTTGAACGGGCAGTGAAAGGGGGTAGTCACTAGGGGTGGGAATCGCCAGAGACCTCACGATACGATACTATCGTGATACTTGCGTCACGATACGATACTAAATATATCGCAATACGCTGAGTGTTGTGAAGGATCAGATTAAACCGAATATATATATTTATTTATGGATATATATTTAATAGTATTTGTATATCGTTTGATATCCCTTGTATATTCCTTGTACATATACACTGAATATCCCTTTAGTCTACTAACAGCCCATAATAGTTTCATTCTCTCATTGGACAAGAACCTGGCGCCAGCAGCCAAGCCCCTTGGTTCAAGTTCAATCGTGCCGACGAACATGTCGTTACAAGCCCGGTTCCGTGTAGGAATACGTCTGGCGAAATACGAATGGTACTATTTGTTCACAGCGCATATATATATGGCGCAAGTAAAGTAGAACTTTCTTTTAGTCCATTAGTCCTTTACCCTCCAACCTAGTAACAGACGTGAAGCCTCACCCACGACCCATGTGTGGTGCAGTATGGCCTACTTGGCCTCAGAATAGGCATTGAGACATCGTGTGGATTAATAGTTGAATTGTCATAGTTTGGCACTATACCGTCGAGTGGGACGTATTTCTATTAAGTTAATAATAGTCTATTATGTATGGTGCATCGTTCGGTTAGAGTTATAAAGTGAGCAGTACCCCCATCGTTCCTGGCGTTATCTAGAGCCTTAACCAGGCTGAGCAGACCACGTGTGGTGCTTTCATCCGAGGAGTTCTGGGCCAGGACGAGTGGACCTGCACATTGGATTACTTTACCCGGACGACGGCGAGCCCTACACGGCTTGGATTATCTACTTGCTTTGGGTGCTTTGATTATGCCATGGATAACAGCCAACACTGCTGAGTGTTGGAACTACCCCCCGAGAGGAGTCCAGGTGAGACGGCGCTCTACCCCGAGTGAGGTCGCCTCACGTCTCTTCGTTGTGGACCGGCAGCTACCGTCTACAAGAGGGCCCAGCTGTATTCATCTGTGGACCGAGGTTCTGTGGGCACCGTGTTCAGCACTCTGAATTCTCCCAAGAAATCGTTGGCCAGATGGGATATCGCCAGCGGCTCTCCTAACCCCCCCCCCCTACTGACTTACAACCAGCGGGACCCCCCTTTAGTATATCCAGCTATAATCATTTAAGTACCATCGCTATAGTCCCCTAAAGAACCAGGTTGTATACTTGCTTCCTGCGTAACCAGAGATTGGACATTCAATGTTGATTTGCCTACGAATACTCATTTGCCTTACAAGTGCATTCAAATCATAAATGTCATTAAGTGAACGTTGTATATACCCTTTGCTATATAAAATATTCGATTTATACATTTGTGTGGACTTCGTTTCATGGTGGGAAAGTGTTCATCATATCTATATCATGTACTGTGTGGCCAGTAGTTAAAGTACATAATCGGTAGTGGTTTAATGATACCATACTTATCAATACAGTCAGGGAATTGTACCCCTCAGTTACAATTGGTCCTTCGAGCCGGAGGGTAACTAGTGTAATATTAATATAGTGTTATTAATATTGAAATGGCCTATGATGAACACTCCACGAAACGGTCCTCCTAACGTAGAATGCCCGCGGCGCAGACGACAGACACCTCAGTACTTAGAGGATTACGCTGTCAGTCAACTACCTAGCCTTCGACAAACGGTAAACGCGGTAAAAGTAGAAAGTAAAATTATGTCTGACCTTAACGACCAGGTTACCCCGACCACAGAGGCCCTAGTGGGTTCTAATGTAACTGACCAAGCTCACGGTGGAGACCAGGAGGGAGCTGACATGCCTTTACCCCCCGCCAATACCGAAGAAGTAGTCCCCGACCAGCCCCGGGAGGAAGACAACCCTACAGAGAGAGAACTCTGCACGGAAGAAGAGGAGGAGAGCGCAGAGGAAATAGAGCTCCAGGACTCCCCAACGAGTACAGCCAGGAGCGGCTCACCTCTACAACCGTCTTCCCCCAGCGAAGCGGAGAGGATGCTATCACAGGCGTTCCTCGCCAGCCTGACAGCCTCTACCGAACGCGATCGACTTCAGGGTGAACGCGATCGACTTCAGGGTGAACGCGATCGACTCCAGACACAGCAACGGAGCGAAGAAGAGCGCATACGCCTGGAGATGAGACGCCTTCAGACGGAAGAGAATATGGCAAGAGACCGGGCCGACGCCCAGCGCGCCGCTGCCGGTGCCCAAAGAGAAGCAGATCTCACCAAGCGCGAAGCCGAGCGCGACAGACTACAAGCGCAGCTAATGGAGCAGCTGATCCTCAAGGCAACACCCTCTCCCTCCGCCAGGGGTTCAAGGAACTCGTCGAGACAACAGTCAAGGGCAGCGTCTCCTAACCGAGCAAGCGACCCTGAACTTGACCAACAGACCAAGCCTATACCCCCCGCAGACCCCCTTCCCAGACCGGTCCAAGCGAGACCCAGCTACAAGGAAGGAGAGGCATACACTGCGGAGAAGCTAAATAAACGACTACAGGATCTAGAGGACCTGATAGAAGAAGAAGAGGGAGAGGAGGAGAACCAAGCCCGACGACAGCACAGTACTCCACCGGACCAGGAGGTCCAGTACAGCCCAGGCTATACCCCCGCGGCGCTGCGCTACAGACCCCCGACTCTATTCACGGGTGAGCATGACGCACGACCAGCCCCGAGGAATAGCACCTGGACCAGCGGGCCATGGTACCCTCCCGGTACCAGCCCACAGAGAGGCGCAAGAGGAGACTCGCCTAGGAGGTCTCTCCCCCAACGCTCGCCGACGTATCAGCCATCCACGGCGTCATACATTGCCACACCGACGTTTCCAGACTTCACCTATGAGAATCGAGCACAGTACACGGAGCTCCGGATGTGCTTAGAGACAATGATGGTGGATGTCGCTGATGAACGCCACAAGTATGCAATACTACTGAAGCACCTGAAAGTACCGCGAGCGCACAATATAGCGCTAGCCTATGCCACCTCTACGACCCCATACACCGCAGCTCTAGCAGCGCTGGACCAGAGATATGGACGTATATGGGATTACGTAATCCAAGAGATAAGGCATATTGACCGCCTACCCCCAGCAACAGACAAGCGCTCATTAGACGACCTGTCTATAAAAGTGCAGTCCCTGGTAGGGATGCTGGGAGCGCAACGGGAAAAGGGTATGCACGAGCTATACGCCAACTCTAACGTCGAGAGGATTTTAGAGAAGCTGCCACCCGCCAGACAAGAGCGCTTCAGGCGGCAGAGAGACCACCGTGATCCTAACGGTCCCGAACCATCCCTCCTCGATCTAGCCGACTTCCTGGCGAGAGAAGTCAGCAGCTTACGACTGGATACGTTCGTGCGGAGCACACCAAGCTCCAGAGAGGGACCCAGGAGAATAAACGATGGAAGAAGATCGGTGACTGTCATGCACCAATCAGAATCAGTACCGAGCAGTAAGAACCACAGTACCCCCTCGAGAAAAGAGAAGTGGAAGATGGTGTGCCCGTACTGCGAGAAGGAACACTGGCTGTCACAATGTGACCTGTTCACAAAGATGAATGCAGAAGAAGTGAGTCAATGGATAAAGTCCAACAGGCGCTGTTACCGATGTGCGCGCAGTCACATGGCAGCCGAATGCCGCCTAAAGAAGAGGTGCAGTCGGTGTGACGGAGCCCATCTAGATGTACTACACGACAGTAACAGAAGAAAGCCTGCACCTGCACCATCGAGCAGCACCAAGGCAAGTGTCATGTACATTGACCCCGCCAGCAGCAGCGGCGCCCAAGTGCTCTTAAAGGTAGTCCGTGTAACATTGAGCTACCAAGATAAAGTCATGGACACTTACGCCGTCCTTGATGACGGGTCAGAGAAGACCCTTCTGCTCGCGTCCGCTGCGGCCCAGCTGGGACTGCGGGGGAGCGAGAACCAAATGACGATTCGGACAATAAGAAGAGATTTAAAGACGATAAAGGGCGAGAATGTCTCCTTCACTATCGCAGCAAGCGGGCAGCCAGAGCGACGGTATAGGATTACAAATGCTTTCACCAGCCAAGAAATAGGACTATCACAGTACACCTACCCCATCGCCAAGCTGATGGATAAATATGTGCACCTGCGTCAACTACCTATCCCGCTCATAGACGGCGCCACCCCGACCCTGCTGATAGGCTCCGACCATGCAGACCTCATAGTCCCGATAGACCGGGTCCATACAGGACCCAGAGGCTGTCCTGCAGCAGTCGAGACCCGCCTAGGATGGACACTTCAAGGCCCCCTCGCTAAATCTCTCAACCGAACAGCAGCCACTAGCTGCCTCCACTCCAGAGCGACAGAAGAAGACACCACTCTCCTGCAGCATGTCGAGAGGCTATGGACACTAGAGACAATGCCCTTTAAGAACGAAAAGAAAGACATTCGTTCTAAAGAAGACATTTACGCCATAAACCTCCTCGAGCAAGGGACAAAGAGAGTCACAGTCGGCGGAGTGATGAGATACGCAACTCCACTCCTGAGGCGAGAGGGAATGCCCACCTTTCACGCAAAGAAAGACGCCACGGAGCGGTATCTATTGAACACAGAGCGGCGCCTAGCCAAAGACCCCGCTCAAGAGAGTGTGTACCGCTCTGAGATTGAGAAGCTAATCACAGCGGGACATGTGACAAAGATTGACATTAAAGAGGCCGATCAGACGACCGAATCATGGTACGTGCCGCACCACAAGGTCCACCACAACGGCAAGGATCGCATTGTGTTTAACTGCAGCTACCAGATCGGATCCCAAAATCTGAATAAAGAGCTCTTGCCCGGCCCCACACTCGGCCCCTCTCTACTAGGCGTGCTACTACGCTTCCGCCAGGACAAGGTGGCTATCAGCGGGGATATCAAAGGGATGTTCCTGCAGGTGAGACTAGTGGAGGAGGACAAGCCCCTGCTGCGGTTCCTATGGAGAGAGAGGATCGGAGATGAGCACCCAGCCATCTACCAGTGGGAAGTCCTCCCCTTCGGAACCACATGCAGCCCGTGCTGTGCTACATTTGCACTACAGAAACACGTCGCAGAGGACCCAGCAGCAGATGAAGAGGTCCGACACAGTGTGAAGAACAGTTTCTACGTGGACAACTGTTTACAAAGCGCTTCGACTCAAGAAGAAGCCGAGGTTCTCCTACTCAAGCTACGCGCCTCCCTGATCAAAGGCGGCTTTGATCTCAGGCAGTGGGCCAGCAGTGACCCGCACGTATTGCGCAGCCTCTCCCCCGCGGACAAGGCTGCCAGCAGCGAGACCTGGATGGCGACAATCCCAGGAGAAGCCCAAGAAATGACACTAGGACTAGTCTGGCGCTTCAAAACAGACTCGCTCCACTATAGACACAAACCCCTGACCACGGAGCAGGGAAGGTCGACGGCGATACCGACCACCAGACGGAGTGTGTACAGAACACTCGCCAGACAATATGACCCGTTGGGATGTATTCTACCTTACACCACCAGGGCAAAGATGATTGTACGAGCACTATGGGACAAGGACCAGGGCTGGGACGACCCAATACCCGCACACCTTGCCTCCACATGGAGAGAGTGGGAGACGGAGCTCCGCTCACTCCCAGGCGTCAATATACGCCGCAGCTACTTCCCACCCACAGTGAGGCCAGAGACATGCAAGATGGATCTACGCGTCTTCAGTGACGCCTCCGAAGTAGCCTATGGATCGGTGGCCTACTTGCGTGCCCAAGAGAAGGGAGGAGAGATACACACTGCTTTCATCCTGGCTCGCTCAAGAATAGCCCCACGAAAGCAACAATCTATCCCGCGTCTAGAGCTCTGCGCAGCCCTAGCAGGAGCGCATCTAGCCACGTTAATCCAACGTGAACTCACCATTCCGGTGCACAGAACAATCTTGTGGTCAGATTCCACGACAGTACTCACATGGATCAAGTCTGATTCATGCAGATACAAGGTCTTCGTGGGAGTCAGAGTCACCGAGATTCAAGAGTTAACAGAAGCAGCGAGCTGGCGGTATGTGGACACCAAACACAACCCAGCTGACGTCATCACCCGGGGAATGTCCCTAGATGACCTCACCCGTCGCAACATCTACAGTGACGGACCAGAGTTCCTCAAGCTCCCGGAAGAAGAGTGGCCTACGCCCACCCCACGGGAAGCGAGTAAAGAGGAGGCTGAGAACAAGAAACCTATGTTCTGTGGACTGAGCACAGTCGCCTCCACAGACCCCAACATAGATGATTGCATTACCCTACAGAGTGCGCAGCTAAAGACATTTCTGCGGCACCACCCAGAGATTCAGCCCACTGCCGACATTTCAGCAGCTGACTACGAAGAAGCAGAACTTCTTCTACTACAATGAGCCCAGAGAGACTCGTTCCCCGATGAGCTAGACTGTCTACAGGGAGGAAAGCCCGTCCCATCAGACAGCAGACTGCTCCACCTGGCACCCGAGAGCGACGCCCATAATCTCATCAGAGTGGGTGGTCGTCTGCGGAGAGCCCCCGATCTACCGGATGACGTTAAGTACCCGATAGTCTTGAACAGCCGACACAAGGTCACAGAGCTGATCATAAAGAAATACGACGAGGATGTACACCACGCAGGAGCAGAGAGAGTCTTCGCGGAGATCAGACGTCGCTATTGGATACTTCAAGGAAGAGAAGCAGTGCGACGCTTCCAGCGAACCTGTCTAGACTGCCGAAAGTGGCGCGCGCAGCCCAGCATACCCCGGATGGCTGACCTACCTCCCTGTCGCCTCCGACTCGGCGACAAGCCATTCCACTCCACAGGCATGGACTGTTTTGGCCCGTTGTATATAAAGAAAGGAAGAGGAACCGAGAAGCGGTGGGGTATTGTATTCAAATGCATGACCACCAGAGCGATACATATCGAACTCCTTCCGACCATGAGCACAGACTCATTCCTTATGGCCTTCCGAAGATTCACATCGCGGAAAGGAAAACCGTCTACATTGTTGTCTGATCACGGGACAAACTTCAAAGGCGGAGAAAGAGAGCTGAGAGAGAGCTTCCAGGCTATGGGCCCAGAACTTAAGACCCACCTCGCTCCATCCCAGATTGACTTCCAGTTTAATCCCCCGAACGCACCCCACTTCAGTGGAACCTGGGAACGAGAAGTACGTTCTATAAAGACAGCCCTGTACGCCGTGCTTGGGGCCCAGACTGTGGCGGAAGAAGTCCTAATGACAGTCCTCACGGAGATCGAGGGAGTATTGAACTCCAAGCCCCTCGGCTACGTCTCCAGTGATATAGCAGATGTCGACCCAGTCACCCCCAACACACTCTTGATGGGGCGGCTGGACCCCGCGCTACCCCAGACAATGTACAGGCCTGAAGAAGCGAACGGCCGAAGAATGTGGAGGTACAGTCAAGTACTAGCTGACAAGTTTTGGAACAGCTTTCTACTCCACTACCTACCGTCTCTACAGACCCGCCAGAAGTGGGTAAAAGAGAGAGACAATTTGACAGAAGGAACAGTCGTCATGATTATCGACCAGTCACTACCCAGAGCTATGTGGCCGGCTGGCCGCGTAAGCAAAGTGATCACCGGTGCCGATGGCAAGGTCCGAGCAGCCGAGGTGCTCGTCCAAGGGCGAACTTACACACGACCCGTGGCGAGGCTAATAGAACTGCCCAGACTCCCAGACACTATCGATGACGACCATGACCCCACTACTTTGTGAGTTGACTGACCCTTACAGCGGACCTTGAGTGGTAGACAGTGCGGTTAATCTGTCTCTGCTTAGCTAATTAGGTGGGACTAATTAGGGGGCGGCTGTTGTGAAGGATCAGATTAAACCGAATATATATATTTATTTATGGATATATATTTAATAGTATTTGTATATCGTTTGATATCCCTTGTATATTCCTTGTACATATACACTGAATATCCCTTTAGTCTACTAACAGCCCATAATAGTTTCATTCTCTCATTGGACAAGAACCTGGCGCCAGCAGCCAAGCCCCTTGGTTCAAGTTCAATCGTGCCGACGAACATGTCGTTACAAGCCCGGTTCCGCGTAGGAATACGTCTGGCGAAATACGAATGGTACTATTTGTTCACAGCGCATATATATATGGCGCAAGTAAAGTAGAACTTTCTTTTAGTCCATTAGTCCTTTACCCTCCAACCTAGTAACAGACGTGAAGCCTCACCCACGACCCATGTGTGGTGCAGTATGGCCTACTTGGCCTCAGAATAGGCATTGAGACATCGTGTGGATTAATAGTTGAATTGTCATAGTTTGGCACTATACCGTCGAGTGGGACGTATTTCTATTAAGTTAATAATAGTCTATTATGTATGGTGCATCGTTCGGTTAGAGTTATAAAGTGAGCAGTACCCCCATCGTTCCTGGCGTTATCTAGAGCCTTAACCAGGCTGAGCAGACCACGTGTGGTGCTTTCATCCGAGGAGTTCTGGGCCAGGACGAGTGGACCTGCACATTGGATTACTTTACCCGGACGACGGCGAGCCCTACACGGCTTGGATTATCTACTTGCTTTGGGTGCTTTGATTATGCCATGGATAACAGCCAACACTGCTGAGTGTTGGAACTACCCCCCGAGAGGAGTCCAGGTGAGACGGCGCTCTACCCCGAGTGAGGTCGCCTCACGTCTCTTCGTTGTGGACCGGCAGCTACCGTCTACAAGAGGGCCCAGCTGTATTCATCTGTGGACCGAGGTTCTGTGGGCACCGTGTTCAGCACTCTGAATTCTCCCAAGAAATCGTTGGCCAGATGGGATATCGCCAGCGGCTCTCCTAACCCCCCCCCCTACTGACTTACAACCAGCGGGACCCCCCTTTAGTATATCCAGCTATAATCATTTAAGTACCATCGCTATAGTCCCCTAAAGAACCAGGTTGTATACTTGCTTCCTGCGTAACCAGAGATTGGACATTCAATGTTGATTTGCCTACGAATACTCATTTGCCTTACAAGTGCATTCAAATCATAAATGTCATTAAGTGAACGTTGTATATACCCTTTGCTATATAAAATATTCGATTTATACATTTGTGTGGACTTCGTTTCATGGTGGGAAAGTGTTCATCATATCTATATCATGTACTGTGTGGCCAGTAGTTAAAGTACATAATCGGTAGTGGTTTAATGATACCATACTTATCAATACAGTCAGGGAATTGTACCCCTCAGTTACACTGAGTATTGCGGATTTTTTCAAAAAAAGAATTTTTTCATCAAATTTTATTTATTACCTTTTTTCAACTGCAATGTAAAACTTTGTCAACATGTTTTATCTAAGAAAATAAAGTTCAGTCTGGTCATCATTTTTATTGCAGAACATGGTATTTTCTCAAGCAGACAGATGTCAACACTGTAATCTGTGTTGCATGTACCTGACAAACTGAACTGTTTGTATTACAGTCATATTCCAACTTAACTGAATGCACATGTGTGTGTGTGGACTACTGTACTATTACAGGTATTGAAATGAACAATGCAACTTCCTTATACAAAAAAAAAAATATATATATATTTTTTTTATTTATGAATAAATAAATATCGATACTTGGCGTCCCTGTATCGATACAGTATCGCCACGCAAAGTATCGCGATACTACTACGTATCGATTTCCCCCCCCACCCCTAGTAGTCACTGCAGACCTGCCCCTCCAATAGGAGATTCTTATACAGCTGTTTCAAGCCAACTAAATATGAATTACTGCAGAGATTTAGGGGAATCTCATTCCAGTTGACTGTACTGTAAAGAAATATCGGTATCCATAATTATTTACATCTTGGCAGAGGAGGAAGAGTACTTATGAGGGATGGTGTAAGATGGTATTGAATCTGTTAATATAGCTGCATTGAAACATTTAATGCACAAGCTCTTTCGAGTGCATGGCAGTGATGTGAGCAATATGGTACGTTTGCACAGATCTTGTAGGTACGATTATATACAATAGTTGCTTAACAAGTATCATTTGATGTCAAACACCAGGTCGGTAAGCAATATGAGATGTTTGAAAGTACAACTGCATTCATAAACATGTGGGCAAGAGTTTGAGAGAGATATGGACAGATTTCTTTGGAGACAAATAATCTTTGTTTCATTTTTCTCACTACTTTATCTACATGTAATTTATATGCAAGATTCAAGTCTAATACGATTCCTAAATATTTATATGAATTTACTACTACTAAGGGCTCGTTGTCTATTGTTATAGTTTGATGGACTGGTAACATTTCCTGTGGAGATATACATGCATTCAGTTATTTTAACATTTTAAGGGTAAGATGGTTACTATATAACCACTGGTGGAGCGCGACAAGATCAGATGACAGTATGACATTAACACCAGCACAGCCATGGAGAAAATGCCACTAATTCCCGCCAGGAACAGGTCAGAAGAGCCGACAGCTTAGGCCATGGTTACACTGGGGAATACAGCAACGTTTTTGTTGCTGAATGATTACGTTTGCTGTCCAAGTTCAAAAGAAACGCCGTTTTGGCAGGAAAATGCGTTGTCCTACTGGCAACGCTGAAAAGGTGTTTTCGTTTTGGATACTCGCCAAAACTCGCCGACAATGGTGCCATGTAATCTGCATGAGCCGGATACGGAGCCTTTCTGCTCAATGCCCATGCGCAGTAGAGACCCGCACGGTTATTTCCAGTGTTTACAGCAGAGCTGTACCAAGTAGCTGCGGCTACCAACGTGTTGTCAAGTTATTGTTACCACGCAAGAGTCGACTGCATGAGCAGCTCAGAGCTCCTCTTTCAACATAACAAGCATTAAACAAAATCTATTCACTTTTGTTTAATACATGAGGCGTTGTCTAATGTTATCTAGCTACTGATAGCTCCTGATATCAATGTCTGATATCATCAGTTTGGTGCTGGCTGGTTAGCGTCGCTTGTGAGCTAACGTTAGCTACCTAGCTAAAGTTACTTTCAGACCCTGTTAGCTGCGGCTACCAACGTGTTGTCAAGTTATTGTTATAAGGAGCCCAGTCCAAGCTACAACAGTCTGCATTCCCTTTTGTTATATAATGTTTACATCCATTCATTCTGCTAGCATTAATGTTACCACGCTGCTAGCCACAATGCTATAGTGTTATACTGGCATATTCCAATCACGTTAGCACGTAAGCTAATGAAATCAGCGATATTTTTGTGAGACTAAACTATCCGCTCTTGGTGGTAAATTGTGTTGATGTTGGTTTTGTTTCATCAACAAATGAGAGGCAGTAGTGAATGTATCCGTTTTGTTTATTGCACTTTTATTGCACTTTCTTTGCTGAAAAATAAATGCTACGTTGGCTAAATGGCTCACGCGAGGCATTTAAAGATGGTGGATTGTTGATTTTTAGCAGGAAAATGGTTGAAAATGGCCTTCATGTTTGAACTAGATCGCCACCTACTGCCACCTACTGCTTTGGCATTGTACTACATGTATACATCACTAACTTGCCTGCCATTACGTAGCGTTCTGAAAAGCGAAACTGAAACTGAAAACTGAAACGAAAACCGGGCCTAGTGTAACCGCAGCCTTAGTTGTGTATTGAAGAGTGAACACATCTCTCTCTCACACACACACAAACACACACACACACACTCATAGGGGGACAGACGATTGACTCCTGCCTGGCTGTCCTATTTACATATGAATATTCCCCTATTTAGCAAAGACAATGCCACTCGTGTGTGAGTCATCAGTATGCTAGAATCTCTCCTAGTGCCTGGTTCACCTATTTACATGTCAATGACGCAACAATCTGCAGCAAAATTGTTCTATACAGACCAGCTGGGTTCTATCAGAGAGGTAAGATGACAGCAGGTAAACAATGTTGAAGATAAGCTGTAACTTATTTATCAGACGCTGATGATTGACCGTATCGAAAGCTTTTTTAAAGTAAATGAAAATAGCACCTCTCTCTTCGTGATTGGCATCTCTCTGAGTGCCCTTCTAGTTATTATTATTGTGTTCTAGTGAGCAGCCTTCGGCACCTGCATATCATATTATTTGCAATGAAGTTGGTTAAGATCTGGCTATTGTAGCGTGTAATAACCTTTCTCCCATGCTGCCTCTCAATCTCCACTGTGTGCTATTTAATGAAGCTCAAATCCTACAGTGTAAAATATATTTTAAAACATATTCAGTCAGGCAGTTGAGTTGCCAGCATAATGCTCTATGTCCTGTGCAGGCTAATATATACAAGCCACACATGAATAATAGCTTTTGAGTTTTTTGTCTCTGTGGAACCATAAATATTCTATTACAGTTAATAGTGGAAGACTAAATACATGTAATTGATTGGTATTTACATTATTTAAATTGCCAAGAGAGTTTGTCTATTCCAAATTGCTTTAGCCCTAATGGGGAAATTAAACCATCCAAATGAGATGCATATCTTATCAAATTAGCCATAGTACTAAAGTTTGTTGATTTAAGGTTTAACCTGAGGCTAATGTTCCATGTTTATCAGAAAATGTATTTTTCTTGAACATTATTTCTGTTTTGCGTGCCTGCTCAAAAGGTTGTATAATTCTGTCACCCATGACTTGATCTAAAATTGGTCATCTCAGCACAAAATGAGCCATCACCCTATTAGTGCTAGTGGCGTTGTTAGCCCTGGGCTTCCGGGGCTTTAGCCCTGGGCTTCCGGGGCTTTAGCCCCGGATGTTTTTCTCCTAGCCCCGGATCTTAAAAAAATAATAATAATAATAATTAAATAAAATTATTTTTTATTTTTTATGGCAGCATCCCCATTGTCTGTGCTGAATGTTTGTTAGTGTTTGGTATTTTCTTTTGGTTTTTAGTACTTTTAAACATCCATTTTTAGTATGTAGTAATTTTCATTTGATCCTATAATTTTTTCATTCACCGATTTGTGGACTTTTTTTTAGTGTCCTGAAAGGCGCATTATAAATAAAATGCATTATTATTATTATCATCCAGGAGGGAAAAGACACTTTGGATAGTAGGGACTTTGCAACTGTGATCTCCTCTGGCAGTAGTTGTAATGTGTGGCGAGGGGTTGCAGCAATTCCAGCGGTCATCGATTTTCTTTATGTGGCCGGCCGCCACCAGCTTCTCGATCTCGGCGCGATAGATTGCCGCTTGTTGGGGGTTCTTGGCGAGGCGCCGCTCCGTGCTATGTAGGTAGTGGTGCGTCGCTCCCTTAGGCACGCGCAGAGTGGGCATCCCTTCCCGCCTCAAGAGTGGGGTCGCGTACCTTAGCACTCCGTTGACCTCGACCCTAGTAGTCTTCTGCTCTAGTAGAGCGATGGCAAACTTGTCCTCCTTGGACCGGACCATCTTCCGTTCGTTCTTGAATGGCAGCGCATCTAGCGTCCATAACCGATCAACGTGCTGTAGGAGAGTGGGGTCCGTGTCGCTCGCGTTGGTGTAAAGGCAGCGGGTGGACGTTGGTCGGCTGGAAGGCCCAGAGAGGGGGCCCTGGAGCGTCCACCCCAGCCCGGTCTTAACCGCGGCTGGGCATCCTCTGGGTCCGATGTGGACCGCGTCAGTAGGGACAATGAGGTCCGAGTGGTCGGACCCAATGAGTAGGGTCGGTGTGGCGCTGCTGATAGGCGGTATGGGCAGTTGCCGTAGGTATTCGTACTTTTCCTTCAGTTGTTGGATGACGTTGCTTGTCGTAACGTGACAAGCCAATGTCGTAGCTCGTCAATGCCTTGCCAATGGCGTACCGCTTCTCAGGCTGGTCAATCGCTGCAATGGTGAACAAGACACTTTCACCTCTGATGGTCTTCAAGTCTCGACAAATGGTACGGAGAGTCATGGTCTCCTCGGGACCCCGCAGGTCCAACTGGGTCGCGGCGGAGGCGAGGAGGAGTGTCTTCTCCGACCCGTCGTCAAGGACGGCGTAGGTGTCGAGTACTTTGTCCCGGTGACTAAGGAGCACTCGGACCACCTTGAGGAGCACTCTGGAACTCCCACTCTTCGCGGGGTCGATGTAGAGTACGTCGGCTCCCAAGTTGATCGGTGGAGCTGGGTTCCGCTTGTTGCTCTTGTGCAGTGCTTCGAGGTGAGCGCCGTCACACTTGCCACACTTCTTCTTAAGGCGGCATTCTGCTGCCATGTGGCTGCGTGCGCAGCGGAAGCAGCGGCGGTTAGCCTTAATCCACTGACTTACTTCGGCGGTGGTCAGTTTCTTGAATGCGTCGCACTGTGACAGCCAGTGTTCGCTGTCGCAGTATTGACATGCGATCTTCCACTTCCCCTTGGAAGGGGGGATGTGACTCTTCTGTCGTGACACCGACTCGGTCTGGTGCATCACTGTGATGGGCCTGCTTTGGTCTTTAGCCTTCCTCTGTCCCTCTTTAAGGTTCGAGCCACCCCATGCGAAGGTATCAATCCTTAGGCTGCTAACCTCTCTGGCGAGGAAGTCGGCAAGATCCAGCAGTGACTGCTCTGGGGCATTCAGGTCACAGTAGTTTCGTTGCCGCCGAAACCGTTCTTGGCGGAATGGGGGGAGCTTCTCTAAAATGCGCTCCACGTTGGAGTTGGCGTACAGCTCATACATCCCCTTCTCCCGTTGGGACCCGAGCATCCCCACTAGGGACTGTACTTTGACTGATAGGTCATCCAGGGCTCGGTTGTCTTTAGCCGGGGGGAGGTGTTCGATCTCACGTATCTCCTGAATGTCATAATCCCACGTACGTCTGTAACGTCCGTCGAGGGCAGCCAGGGCGTCAGAGTAGGGAGTGGGTGAATTGGAGTATGCCAGCCTGCGTTTCCGTTAGCCGGTAATTACCGGTATTTGACTGGCAAAATATGTTGAAGTCCGAATATTTAAATATCTCCGGTCATAATGTCCGGTGAAAATAATTCCTCTAAGCACAATTTTATTATTTGAATTGTATTAAAATAGGCTAAAATTAAATAGCCTATGCGATGAACGAAACAATCATTACATTTGTTTCATTGTGCTTCGCTCTAATAAAGCGCGGATGGCGCCGCTCGGATGTGAATCTTTTTTTTTCTTTTTTTGAGCCTGTCTGGCCAGCCACCATAACGACAAACAGCTATACGAGCGAGAGAGAGAGATGGCCAAACAAGCTAAACTTAACAAATATTTCATGAAACCAAGCACAAGCAGGTCTAATAATAATGACATTGACAACGAAGATGAGTCTTCTGAAGTCACAGAGACCACCGATGCTCCCGCGGAAAATAAACAAATGTCGAGCGTTCAGGCGGCGGCCCGAGTGGAAAGTTAAATTCTCCTGGCTGAGGTACGACATTATAGTCTAGTAGTCTAGCGTCTATGATGTACGAGAGATAACATTGATTGAACGTACACAAAGTACACTTTATTGATTGAACCACAAAGAGCATCCCCAGTCTGCTGCTACCGTTGCGAGCCTCGCAGAAGTCCACCTGTTCCAATGCAATGGGGATCTATCAAAGTCGAACCAACCAGACGACCCCGCTGTTCTCGCAGGTACAAAACGGATAGGCAGAACGAGACGGGGTGAGTAAGTGTTGAAATTTTTTAATCATATGCAACTGTTGGTTGACTGCCGTGTCACATAGTAATGCATATAATTGATTATAACTAAATGTAGGCTATAATGAAATCAACAAACGCATTACGAGCATGTGGCTCGTCCTCTCGCTCTCTGCATGTGGCCACAAGCTAGCAAACGAGGCAATGTGATGATCAACTACAGTTTGCTGTGTGTGAAGTTGAACATTATGATATGTGTGACGTGTCTGATACAACGAGGTGAAGCGATGTCGACTCGAGATTCATTTGGGGGTGCGTGTGACAGCTGCTGCAGTGCGAGCCTGCGGCGCGGGAGCTTGATGCTGGATCAGCGTATCGCACTAACTTGGGAGGCGAGAGATAGTAATTAATTTGATTCTGCAAATCAATTTCTCATTCTTCGCTTGATGTAATTAATACAAATGTCCAATATAACGGAATTCGTTAGCTCATAAAAATGTGATTATAACAGACTGCTGTTTAAAACTCTGACCGGAATTTCAGGAATATGTCCGGGGATCGAAATCTTGCAGGACACCCAGACCGGCACGAATATGTTCTAACGGAAACGCTGATGCCAGCGCAATGTTGTGCGCTCTATAGGCCTGCCACGATAACAAATTTTGCTGGGCGATTAATTGCCCCCGAAAATATCGCGATAAGCGATATTATTGCGACCGGTTAGAGATTATTTTTTTTAGAAATGTATTTCCCAAAACTTTTATTTTGAAGCCCACCGCTCCGTCTTTTCCGGTGTTTAGACTTTTATTTTGAAGCCCACCGACCGGACCGGAAGTATTGTTGTTATTATCCTAGCTTGCTGATGCTGCTGGTGGACTGGGGCCAGCTAACGTTAGCTTGCTGATGCTACTACTACTTCGACATGCTGCTAGTGGACTGGGGCCAGCTAACGTTAGCTTGCTGATGCTACTACTACTTCGACATGCTGCTAGTGGACTGGAGCCAGCTAACGTTAGCTTGCTGATGCTGCTGGTAGATCGACATGCTGCTAGTGGACTGGGGCCAGCTAACGTTAGCTTGCTGATGCTACTAGTAGATCGACATGAGCTAATGATAAAACAAATGTTGAGATTGTTGGTGAACAACTAACTTTAAGTTAGTTTTAACGTTAGCTACTAACGTTAAAACGCTAACGTTACACTACAAATAACGCTACTTGGTTAAAAGGAGCAACACTATTGAGAAATGTAGTTAAGCTATGTGGTGTTGCCCCACGGAGCCCCTGTGCTGTGCTCTCTGCTCTGTAGTAAAGCCAGCGGCCCGCCTCCCAACACGGACAGTGACTGACAAGGGGCACTGGTTCCGCCTCATTAAAACAAACGCGCAAATAGCAATTAATCGCGCCCGTCAAAATCATTGCATTAATTTTAATTATCGCGGCAATTAATCGATTTATTGCTTATCGCGGCAGGCCTAGCGCTCTAGTTACCTTGAGATGTTTAAGAAGGATGGCGTACTTGTATCGCTCGTCCTGTACTCCTGACATGATTGTCTCTAGGCACATACGCAACTCGGTATATTGCGCTCGGTCTTCTCTGGTGAAGTCTGGGAATGTGGGTGTCCCGATGTAGGGTGCCATGGATGGCTGTGACACTGACACACGTTGGGGGAGAGGCGTTCGCGGCGAGTCTCCCGGTCTGTGGGGGCGTTGGTTCGTGCTGGGTGGGAACCAGGGGCTGGGTAGCCAGGCGCTGGTCCTCAGTGCCGTCTGGGGCTCTAACTCCCTACTGGGAAGTGTTGGGGTTCATGACGCAGCGTGTCGTGACTGAGACCGGGGCTGCGCTCGGCTTCATTGATTGGGATGGAGTAGTGCGGGTGGGCCGTCTGACCTCCCTCGTCCTCAGTCAGGCTCTGTAGTCGCTCAGCTAGCTGCTCTACAACGTAAGCAGGTTCTTCCCTGAGGCGGGGTCCCATGTAGCTTCGTCGGGTCGGGGAGGGTGCCCTCGACCCTTGGCATGATGATCTCCGGGAGCTCCGGGTGGAAGAATGGGGAGTTACATTCCGGAGCGCTTGCGCCATAATTTGTGCTTGTAGGCGGTCGCGCTCCATATCCTTCTCTGCTTGAAGGCGTTCTCTATCTGCCTCGCGCTGCGCATTGACACGTTCGCGCTCCATGTTTTCTTCAGCCTGGAGGCGCCTCTCTTCCACTCTGAGATGTTCACGCTCACTCTCTCGTTGCGCCTGGAGGCGGTCCCTTTCAGCCGTGGCGGCTATCGTGGCGATCAGGGCTTCCGCTAGCATCCTGTCGGACTCGCTTGGGGATGATGCTGATGACCTTGATCCGGGGCTGCCTGGGCGGCGACCTGGTCTTCTTACGCGCTACGAGGTCCACCTCGGGGGCGCGGTACTCTGTGGGTCTAGTCAAGTCATGCCTCGCTTGTCCCCCCTGGTAAGCTAGGTTAGCTTCACTAAAACTAGCTGGGGTCCCTACACCACTGTGTGCATCTAGGGTTGACTCCTCTGTAAGGTTGGGCATGCTTGAGTTACCAATGTTATCCCTGCTCAGCATCCTTGTGGCTAAGCTATGAGGTAAATCTACAGCGTAGCCCTCCAGGTACGGAGGAGGCTGACGCCGGCGCTCTAATGGGGGATATCTGGTTGGGGAGTGTCCGCCGCTAGCCATATTATCACTGATAAGCTCCGGCTCGAAGGACCAATTGTAGCTAAGGGGCTACACAACCCTGACTGTATTTAAATGATGAGCTTGACAAATACTTAATTATTAATTAACCAGATATTAAATATACACAAGATGGCGGACACTCTATTAACTGTGAGGGGACAGTGATACCAAGTTCAATAATCACTTTAATGTTTAACATAAAACACACATATCATTATGTAACACGGATTTCCTTATACTAATATAATTTACATGCAACAATGTCTGAATGAATTATAGTTCCTAACCTAATGGTACCAGATCGTTGGAGCTCTGAATGGAGGGGGGCGGAGTGAATAGCAAGGGGGAGAGAGAGGAGGATGGAGACGATGTTCTCTGGAATTCCTACTCCAGAGGCTGCTGCAGACCCATGTGCTATAATCCTGTCGTCGCTGGATAGGGGGTCTCGTACGGACCGGATTCCTATATTCCAAACGCCTGATGGCAGATTCAATAGCTAATATTCCAAATGCCCGATGGCAGATTCAATAACTAGTTAGCCCTTTATGCTAAGGCTAACCAGCATGTAGCCCGCAGTAGCTAGTTGAATCCAGAACGCAGCTGAGTTCAGCCCAAAGTCTCTTCACGGTCCTTTATTATCTGCCCGTCGGCAAATCTATATCGAAGTTATTATTACTTCACTTCTCCCAAACTATGTCACGCTGCCGTTTCCAACTTGTTTACTGCTGCGCCAACGCACTCTTCCACACACTCTGCCCGGGCATGTTCTGTACACGTGCATGCGCTCACGCTGTCTACGGCGCGATGAAAGGACATATGAAAAGAGGCGAATGATAAAATAGTAAGGTAAAGGTAAATAAACGGTGTGAAATATATATCTTATACAAATAAACAATATATAAGGTATACAAAATAATAAACGTGGACTTTATGTGTTAATCTGGACCTTCAGAACACTTTTGATTTGAGTATTTATGCAATCGAAGAAAACTGTAGACTAGAGATTAACTGTTTATTTCTTTTGTACATAGGCTGTGCATATGTTTGTTTGTTTGTTTATTTGCTTATGTGTATGATTCTTAACTGTGTTTTTATTTTGTTATTGGTGTATATGTGTGTATTTATGTATATATATTATATATATATATGTATATATGTATGTATGTATATTTGTACTCCTGTTGGGGCCTCTTGGACCAGATCAATGTTTTATCTGGCTAAATAAATAAATAAGAAACTGATGATTTGGTCCTGTTAACTTTGAATTTTCTATGGGGACTTCCCAGATCCCTCTCATGGACCTGGACCTCACTTTGAGAACCTCTAATCTAGTTCTTCAATATTCGTCTCTAATTAAAGAACACCCCCAATGTTTTCTAACCCTAAAAACGCCCCTGGTGCTGATAGGGAGTGACTGGGAGGATGGAGAGAGAGAGAGAGAAAGAGAGAGAGAGAGAGAGAGAGAGAGAAAGAGAGAGAGAGAGAGAGAGAGAGAGAGAGAGAGAGAGAAAACAGGGTTGAAAATGTTGCTGTGCGTTTGCATATGAGCGATTTTCATTTGTGTTTTCATTTGTGCTCATTTGCATGGCAGTAAAAACGCTCAGATTTGGTTTGTTTGGAACCGAGAGACGAATCCTGTTTGACTGTAATGTTACTTCTCAGACTCACTCGATTATCTAAAACAGGGGTCAGCAACCTTTTTGACATGGAGTGCCTGTTTGAAATATAGTTGTAACTAGTGTGCCTCAACAATATTCCATGCATCGTAATATTTTTTTCTCATAATCAGGTATTTTTAATGATCATTTTTACATTATTACATCATTATTGTTATTGTTATTATTAACAATATTATTATGATGGTTGTATCAACCCTAAATCTGAGTTGGGGGGGGGGGATGCAATGCAGACAAACAGCTGCATACAGTGCAACCATTTCACTCACATTTGCCCATTCATTTTTGGACACATCACACACCATCGGTGTGTGTACTGTACGTGTGCTGTCATAGCTCCACCTACAGGCCTAATGGAGAACACCAGGAGAACACCAGGATGTGAATGGAGGGTGAATGTGAGGTATATCGTGTAAATACGTTTTGATTGATCGCAAGACTACACTGTAAAATTTTTTATAATAATAAGTTACCAGAACTTAAAAATATTGAGTTCAGTTACTGTGCATTAAGGTTTTCAGTTTTCAATCCATAATAAGTTAACAGAAAAATAAGTACACAACCACATAATTTCAACCTAATAAAACTATGTTTATTGTCATTGTTTTAAGAACACAAGTTGACTTGGTAATACTCACATTTTGAGTAAAAAAAATGGCTTTTAACATGTGCAATGTTCAATGAAATAGAAAAATAAATAATACAATTTGTTGATTAATCCCACTGGTCACAATGGTGACCGTAATAATGTTTTTGTTATAGGGCTCTGCAAATGTTACTGAATGATGTAGCAATGTATTTCCAGCTAAATTGAAATAATAAACAAATAAAGGGTCTCAATTAAATATGTGGTAGTAAAGAGAACCTGTGGGAGGATTTCAACAAGATAAATGCAACAACAGTGCAAAATATTTCACTATAATATTTCAAAAAAATATATATGTATATATATATATAATTTTTTATTTTTATTTTTATTATTATTGCTGCCCCCTGTGCCTATGAAAATGCCCCCGCATGCCTATGCAGGCACGCGTGCCTAGGGTTGCCTACCCCTGATCTAAAAGGACGTCATTGACACACAGCCACAGTGCCACACTGTTTTACGTCGGACTATGTAGCATGAGGAAGAAAAGAACAGGCTGCTTTCCACGCGGTATCTCACAGCATCTTACCAATTGCGATAAGATAGGATAACATTGTTTTTGGATAAAAGCACTGGAATGGTCTATGGAAGGGTCAGACAAATTGACCCTATGAAAAAGGCATAGAAATTATATAAAACTATACAGAAGTCTGCAGTAGCCTGCAAAGGTGAAATAGTGATTTCCATATTATGCAACACGTAATGGATGAATAAAATCATCTATGCTTCAGTAATTGTAACATTTATAAAACAAAAAATTTGCCTTTTCTCCCATTTTCTCCACAATTTAGTCTTTATGCCAATTCCCCACATGTATCACAGTCCTGGTCATTGCGCTACCCTACTCAGTCTGGGGAGGGTGTGTAGACTACCACATGTCTCCTCTGTCGGTCTGGGGAGGGTGTATAGACTACCACATGTCTCCTCTGTCGGTCTGGGGAGGGTGTGTAGACTACCTATGTCTCCTCTGTCGGTCTGGGGAGGGTGTATAGACTACCACATGTCTCCTCTGTCGGTCTGGGGAGGGTGTGTAGACTACCTATGTCTCCTCTGTCGGTCTGGGGAGGGTGTGTAGACTACCTATGTCTCCTCTGTCGGTCTGGGGAGGGTGTAGACTACCTATGTCTCCTCTGTCAGTCTGGGGAGGGTGTGTAGACTACCTATGTCTCTTCTGTCGGTCTGGGGAGGGTGTAGAGAGTAGACTATACCACATGTCTCCTCTGTCAGTCTGGGGAGGGTGTGTAGACTACCTATGTCTCCTCTGTCGGTCTGGGGAGGGTGTAGAGAGTAGACTATACCACATGTCTCCTCTGTCAGTCTGGGGAGGGTGTGTAGACTACCTATGTCTCCTCTGTCGGTCTGGGGAGGGTGTGTAGACTACCACATGTCTCCTCTGTCGGTCTGGGGAGGGTGTGTAGACTACCACGTGTCTCCAATACATGTGGAGTCGCCAGCTGCTTCTTTTCACCTGAGTTTCACTGGGAGAGTGTCACTAGGGGTGCACCGATGTATCGGTCGGGTATCGGTATCGGCCGATAAGTGCCTTGTTGACTGCAATCGGCCTATCGGCCGATAAGCTCAAATGTGCCGATGGCAGTAGCCGATAAATATCCATCAATTTGTGTCGCGTCAAAAGCCAAAAAAAAGGTCAGTCGCGTCGCGACCTGCACAACGCCGCCCCCGGCCCACACACACACAAGCTACTGCATCAAAGTTACTACTTATGATTAACAAATGCATTCGTTTTGTGGCATTAATGTTATATAGTTAGTGTTACACGTTCAATAACATCAGCATATTATTTAGCAAGCATTACTCGTTCATACTAGCTCAGTTCCTTCCGTTGCTCATATAGCCCTGAGTCGTACCCATTCTGCAATCTGTTAATAAAGTTTTCAATCAGACACATGTATAGAAAGGCTTTGTTTTATTATAACATTCGTTGCAGTAAAATCATTATGCCTTGTTTAGTCATCCTGCGGAGCTAAAAGCTAAACGTCGGCCGCGGGGATCTAACGTTGTTGTTGTTGTAGACAAGCTCAGCTCTCGTCAAAATCAATGGCGGACAAAAGCGGAAGTAAAAAATTTATACGCGCTTGCCGATTGGTGGTAACAGCAGAGGCGGGTGCAAGCGGTGTGTGACGTAATTGGCAGAATCGACTGTCAATCAAAATTTCATTGGTTGAGAGCTCTGGTTGAGACAATAGTATCCAGCTGCAGCCCGACAGACCATACTGGGAGAACTAGTATCTAGCTGCAGCCCGGCAGACCATACTGGGAGAGAGATAGTGCTATTTCTTGATGTTTCCTTTTTTTAAGTAAGTAAAGAGGCCTATGTTCATATCGGTGAGCACAATTTGTAACACAAATATACAGTAGTTTCAAAAAAAAAAAAAAAAACTATTACAAAAAAATATATATATTACAAAAAAAATACAAAAAAAAAATTATAATTTGCCACAAATATCGGTATCGGCCGATTGTGTTAGTTGAACAATTGGTATCGGAGCTGAGTAAGGCTAGTCTTGCGGCCATCAACAAGCTAGTTAGCAAGCTAATAGCAGACTCTCTGCTTAGATACAAAGGGAGCTCTTTGTCGCCTTTCGGCAGTCAGTAACAATAGAGATTAGGACGGCAGTGGATTCTGTGATGGAAAGGGTGGAGTCGTTCAATACAATATCCATGGCTAACGCGTGCGAAATAGCATCCTGACCGAAGAGACTACCAAACAGTCTGAAAGATTGATGCTTCTGGAGAAGCCCTCGCTCAGCAAGCAGACGGAGGTGGCCAGAATGCAGACTACAATTTGTGAGATGCAGTCCCGAGAGAGACGCCTCAACATACATATCATTGGGGTCCCGACATTTCCATCACAGTCGAGAATTCAACTGTGACCACGTCCCCGACTGCCAAGAACCTTGGTGTTGTCCTTGACGACCAGTTGAACTTCTCCTCTCACATCGCAGCGACAACCAGAACCTGCAGATTCCTCCTGAGCAACGTCAGAAGGATCCGCCCCTTCCTGACAAAAGAAGCCACCCAACTCCTTGTCCAATCAACACAGTAATCTCCCACCTCGACTACTGCAACGCACTGCTTGCTGGCCTTTCGACCACTGCCACCAAGCCTCTTCAACTCATTCAGAATGCAGCAGCCCGCCTGATCTCAAACCTACCGAAGTCGGCCCATGTCACCCCACTTCTTAGGGACCTGCACTGGCTCCCGATTGCCGCACGAATCCGCTTCAAGGCCCTCGACCTGGGAACGGCTCCTGCCTACCTCCGGTCAATGGTCTTTAACTACACACCCTCAAGACCCCTACGCTCTGCATCTTCTGGCCGCCTCAGACCTACTTCTATCCGAGCTCCGGGAGGGTCATCAAAGAGAAGTCGCCTATTCTCGGTCCTTTCCCCACAATTGGTGAACGAACTTCCCACCACAGTTAGGACAGCCGAAACCCATCCAATCTTTTGCGGTCGACTAAAGACGCACTTCTTCAACCATTATCTGAAATGAAAAAAAAACTCTAACCCTAACTAATCTACACTGTAGCACTCAACACTTTGATGAACATTGTTACTCAGCTACTAGAGTTGTACCCTTCCTGCTGTCTTGTTGTACAAAACTTGTAAGTCGCTTTGGATAAAAGCATCAGCTAAATGACAAAATGTCCCGGAACAGGCTACCAGCCACCATCACCAGGCCAACCCCAGGCTGCCAGCTACCAGCCACCATCACCAGGCCAACCCCAGGCTGCCAGCTGCCAGCCACCATCACCAGGCCAACCCCAGGCTGCCAGCTACCAGCCACCATCACCAGGCCAACCCCAGGCTGCCAGCTACCATCACCAGGCCAACCCCAGGCTGCCAGCTACCAGCTGCCAGCCACCATCACCAGGCCAACCCCAGGCTGCCAGCTGCCAGCCACCATCACCAGGCCAACCCCAGGCTGCCAGCTGCCAGCCACCATCACCAGGCCAACCCCAGGCTGCCAGCTGCCAGCCACCATCACCAGGCCAACCCCAGGCTGCCAGCTGCCAGCCACCATCACCAGGCCAACCCCAGGCTGCCAGCTACCAGCCACCATCACCAGGCCAACCCCAGGCTGCCAGCTACCAGCCACCATCACCAGGCCAACCCCAGGCTGCCAGCTACCAGCCACCATCACCAGACCAACCCCAGGCTGCCAGCTACCAGCCACCATCACCAGGCCAACCCCAGGCTGCCAGCTACCAGCCACCATCACCAGGCCAACCCCAGGCTGCCAGCTACCAGCCACCAGAAGGGGGGGGGGGGGTTAAAAGCTCACAGCATGTCACACAAATATACTGTGTTAGCTAACACCAGCTAACTAGTAAAAGCCACTAACTATGTCTCGCTCACCTACGGCATGACACATTTTAATGAGAGAGTCCTTTCTCTAAACTGTCATTCAACAATGTCGGATCTAGTTAGGAGTATGAACTCCACTCCCCTGAATATGACCCCTGTTTTAGTGCGATACACTGTAAAGGAAGGCTGAGATAGATGCAGACACAAGAGATAAGGTTATCTGGAATATATGTATATTGTGAGATCCACAGCCTTGGTTGACGCGCGCATGCGCTTTTCCATAAGAAAACAGCTGAGATGAATTGTTTGGTTTATAGAAAAGAGTATTTATTGTCATTTACTTGAAGCTTTGTTTAGCGTGAATGGGTTCCTACCGGATGACGTGGAGGTGTGCTGGCTTATTCCCGTTGCATGGTGTCCTGTTTCCAATTTTTAAAGTTCCAAATCCATAGCGCTTGCGGCGGTCAAAAACCGTCTGGGCTGCATGCCTTACATTCCAGTGTCATGTTTTTTACTAGCGCACCAGTCCATTGATAAAGTGAGTACACACACCAGGGTGCTGTAATCACCGGTTCAAAATGGGCTGGACCAGACACGCCTCCACGTTGTTGAAGCAACACACATCCAAGTCATAACAAATAAAAGATGTTATCAATCAAGTTCATTTCAAATCATTTTCCAAACAATATTGCTTCATATTTTTAACTAAATAAATATTAAGGACTGAATCTGGCTCCAACATACCGGCCCCTAATTGTTCTGTAAGAGAACGGTACAATTACCAACAAAATCAGGAGGAGCCAGCCAAAACGAAACAGATTTCATATTCTAAATTACATTATTTTTTTTTATTTTTTTTTAACAGCCATGTTCCCCCGACGAGGGATTCAAAAGTTCTGCTTTAAAAAAAACGCAAAAACTCACGGTCCATAAGGTCCCCCCAACGAGGGATTCAAACGTTCAGCTTTCAAAAACGCAAAAAAGCGCCTCACAGTCCACGAAGTGTGTAATGTGTGCAATGTCCGTGTGAGAGAGGGGGGGGGGCCGGGAGAAAGAAAAAGAAGGGGATATGGTGGGGGGGGGGGGGGAGAGAGAGAGAGAGAGAGATATGGGGGGGGGTCTTCTTATGTTTTTGCCTCAAGGAGTAAGACAAGCTTTGTGATGGGCCTGATCAAGGTGTTGGTCTTGGTTTGCACTTCGACTTGTCTCACAAAACCCTTTTTGTCTGGCCGGGTTTGTGTGATTCGTCCCATGATCCACGAGTTTCTAGGAGCAGAGTCGTCTATTATTAAGACAATATCACCGGCCGCCATGTTTCTCCTTTTCTTTGTCCACTTTTGTCTTTCTTGCAGTTCTGGCAGGTACTCTCTTGTCCACCGTTTCCAAAACAGGTCTGCCATGTATTGCACTTGACGCCATCTTCTCTTGGCATAACAGTCATCTAGGCTGAATACTCCGGGTGGCAGTGAAGGCTTTTCTTTGAGGAGAAGGAGGTGATTTGGTGTGAGAGGTTCCAGATCCAGAGGGTCATTGGAGGCTTTAGAGATGGGCCGATCGTTAATTATGGCTTCCACTTCACATAAAAGTGTAGTCAATCCTTCCTCATCCAGAGTCTGTTCCCGTGTTAAAGCTCCAAGAATGTGTCTGACTGTTCTTATTTGTCTCTCCCATATTCCACCGTGGTGTGATCCGGCAGGTGGGTTGAATGTCCATGATATGCCTTTCTCAAGTAAGGTGGCGTGAATCTTGAGATTGTCCAGATCTTGAATAGACTCTCGTAGCTCTCGTTCTGCCCTGACAAGATTCGTTCCATTATCAGATCTCATGGTCTTGACTGTGCCTCGTCTGGCTACAAATCTTCTTTGCATTAATGCACGAGTCTGTATTAAGCGTATGAGCAACCTCCAAGTGCACTGCTCGGATATTCAGGCACGTGAAGATCACGCCATACCGTTTCAACATTGTTCTCCCTCTTTTCATTTCAAATGGGCCGAAGTAGTCTACACCCACGTTTGTGAAAGGTGGTTGGTCAGGTAGCAGCCTGTCCTGGGGTAAGTCTGCCATGTATTGTGTACCTCTGACGCTACTCGACCTCCTACAGTGGACACACTTTGCGATCACTGCCCTGACTGCAGAGTTGACCTTAGGTATCCAATACTTTTGCCTCAGGCGTGATAGTGTATGGTTCCGCCCGTTGTGTCCAACGGTTTCATGGACATGTCTGATGATTAATGTCGTTACATGATGTTTTCTTGGCAGAATGGCGGGGTGCATGGCCTCAGGGGGCATTGCAGACCTGACCAATCTTCCACCGACCCTTATTAGCTCATCATGAAGAACTGGGGTAAGTTTATGGATGTGACTGGTCTTCTTCACAGCCGTTCTTTTCCTTAGTGACTCTAGTTCCTCTTTGTATTCTGTTGATTGACAAAATTGGATAATGGCATGTTCGGCTTCCTGTAAGTCATCAACAGACAACAGAGCTTTGCAATTTCCTTTTTTCTTTTCCGGTGCACCTTTCGTTTCCTTCTTTTCTTTGCAGGCCTTTTTTAGTGTTGCTTTAATCCTCAATATCCATGCTACGGCTTTTCTGAGACGATGCCACTCAGAATAGTAGGTGATTAATTTCATGACTGTATTCACAGACTGATCCACAGGAGCAACATTTGTAGTGAAGACCTTTACTTCCGGATCGTCCTTTGTCAATGTGCATTCTGGGCATTGTGGCCACTCCGATTCTGGATGTTGCATGAATTCAGGACCTTGTATCCATGTTGAATTCAAGAAGCGAGCTGTTGATAAGCCTCTCGATGCGCAGTCAGCCATAAGTGTTCTATATTCCTCATGAAATTGTGGGTTTTTTAACAGCTTTCGTTTCAAGCTCATGACCCTTTGCTCAGCGAGACAGCGGTTGTTTGGGAACTCAGCTTCGTCAGTCCGTAAAGGCAATCCGATATTGTAATGCCCGTCTTGCAGCTTTACTGAGTTTGAGACCTTTCCCATGAATATATGGTCTTCTTGAGACATCTCTAGGCGCTCTTCGTGCTGGCGCTCTGGGAAATCATATTTCATCTGCTGTTCCAGCAATTCCTCAAACCTTACCAGAGAGATCCTGTTTGTGATAACGACGTTCCCAGTGCCCTGTGTGAGTGGCCCATTGACTGTCCATCCGAGAGTGGTTTTAACAGCAAAAGGTCCTTTTCCCTGGCTGTTAATTATCATCCATGGCTCCAAAGCCTTTGGAACGTTGTTGCCGATCAGCAGTCCGATTTCTGCTTTTATTCTAGGAAGTTTCACTTGGTGTAGATATGGCCATTGCTTTATATCCTCCTGTTCTGGGATATTTTCAGCTTTCACAGGGATCGCGGAGTGTGAGTAAACCTCTGGGAGTTCCAAATACTCATAGCTGTCAAGAGCACTGATTTCCATGCCGTTTACCATGGATGTCTTTATGACCTGTTCCTCGTTCATAGTCCTTAACAAAATGGTAGTTCTGCTTCCTGTGGCCTGCAGCTGTCTGAGCAAGGACTCTGTGCAGAATGTTGCGGAACTTCCTGGATCCATAAAGGCGTATGTGTGAATCACCTTATCACTTTTCCTCATTTTGATTTTTACAGGAACTATGGCGAGTTTGCATTCTGATTTACCGGCCCCAGTGTCACTCCACACCTCAGCTTGATTTGTGTATACTGTCACGGCTGTATCTTTAGAGTTTTCATCCTTCTCTATATTAGGATATTTTCTGTTGATGTGCAGGATTGTGGGATGTTTGAGAGAACACACTTGACAGGTAAGTCTCTTTTGACAACCTTTGCTCATGTGACCGACTTCGAAACATCCAAAACACACTCCTTTTTTCTTCAAGAATTCCAGTTTTTCTTCATGCGTTTTCTTTTTCAGTTGTGAACATGAACTGAGCTCATGGTTTCCCTTGCAATGTAAACATTCGTTGGTTGTTTTTCTTGGTGCTTTATCCACACATTCGGTTACAGCCTGCTTGTAGAAGCTGCCTGTCACCTTTGCCACATTGGTAGCGAATCCACTGTATGCACTCTTAGGCCTTCTGTCTTTAGAGAGGAAGGGCTTGCCTGGTGGTGATATGACGGGCCTTCTTGTCTGTGTGGGATTTAAGCTTCCAAACAACGGATGTGATAGGATTCTGGATTGATAGTTTATAAATTCCACCAGCTCTGGAAATTTTGGCCTTGTTCCATAACGATCCTGTAATTCACAAGCTCTGAATCTCCATCTTTCTTGCGTCTTGTAGGCTAATTTACTGAGAATGGCTCTCATGTTAGTTGGATGGTTCAATTCCTCCAAGTACTCAACAGAGCTCATGGCATTGAGACAACCATTGAGAAACACAGCATAAGCCTGCAAGGCCTCTGCATCTTCAGCTTTGATTATTGGCCAGCTGAGCACTTTGTCCAAGTATGAAGTGGCAATCTTGTGTTCGTTACCGAAATGCTTCTTTAAAAGCTCTTTTGCTGTAGTGTAACCTGTGTCTGGAAGCATGTATTGGCAACTGCGCACCAGTTCCCTTGGCTGACCTGATGTGAATTGCTCCAGAAAATACAACATATCCTGGCGGTTCTCAGTTTTCCTCTCAATGCCATGTTCAAAGGCTCTTATAAATAATTGGTATTCCAGAGGGTCTCCTTTAAAGACAGTGATTGATGGCAAAGTGAATTGTCCTTGCTGCTTAATCAGAGTTTCTGTTATCCTATTTTGACCTTCCATTAGGTTCACCAGACTGTAAAATTCATGCTTTTTACTTGTGTCCTGGGTATTTGTTGTAGGTCCTTTACTGTGTGGTTGTGTTGATGGTCCTACATGTCCTTGTGCATCTGTACCATGTGGCATGAAGTGGCGTGCACCTGTAAAAGCAGGGAGGTCATACGGTCTGAAAGATGAAGTATTTTCATATGACATAGCTTGTACTTTGATGCCACCTAGAGGAGGATTAATTGTATGCGTGGCATAGACTGATGTCAAAGGGTCGTATTCTGGATGCCTTTGATATGTTAGTTGTGATGGTATTTTTTTACGCACAGATTCGTATTCTGTCATAGTTCCATGTGTTGCTCTTTCCACTGGTTCCTTGTGAGTGGGCCTTGATCTGGTTGGAACATCATCCATGTTGGTGCTGTCCAAACCAGCTGTCCATGACAGCTTTTCTGGTTGTTGTTCCGTTTCCTCTTGAATGTATTCTTCCAGGTATTCATTCATTCCATCCGATTGTTGCATTTCTTTAGGTACAGTTTGTGTTAATTCATGTGATAATTCATATCCTTTGATAATGCTTAACTTTGCTTTGTTAGCAGCCATCTGAGTTTCCATCTCAATATTTTCCTTCTCCATCTCAAGCTTTTCTTTCTCAGCTTGGAGTTCTGCTTCTTTTATCTCCAGCTGTTGCTTCCTTTTAAGCCCTTCAGCCTTGACTGCTAGTTCAGCTTGTTCACTTTCCAATTGCATTTTAAAAGATGCTATGGATGATCTTGAGGATTTTGATGAGCGTCTTGATCGCACATTGGAAACACTGTCCTTTGGGGCAATATCATCCACTGTAATTGCAATATTCCTTGTAGCATCATCATCAGTCACCTTTTTCATTTTGATCAATCCATTGTAATACACAGTCTTTGAATTCATCCACTGGTATTATTTTAGGGATGTACCACTCACTTTTTCTTCCACCAAACGTTCCATTTTCCTTTAATGTTTGATTTGGTTCCAACAAATAACTGAAATGGTGCATTTATTGCACATGCTTTTCAATTTAATTCAAACATCGTCGTCGACTGATACTTCGACTTGATTCGTTTCTTGATTATTATCTGACGACGGGGATAACACTATGAAATGACGTCAGTGCTTCACAGACGTGCATCCAATGAGTGGCGCCGCGTATCCATTCATTGAACTCCGTCCATAGTTAACCTCGTTCCTAGTAGTAACGTGGAATGTTCGATACACAATCTTTGAAGCAAACAAACGTAACGTTATTTCCAGCAACCAATTCCAGTGATGTTCCTTAAACAAAGGCGCAAGTATTGCATGCCTGGTTTTTGACATCACTGGAATTGATTGCTGGAAATAACGTTACGTTTGTTTGCTTCAAAGATTGTGTGTAGACTCTCGTAGCTCTCGTTCTGCCCTGACAAGATTCGTTCCATTATCAGATCTCATGGTCTTGACTGTGCCTCGTCTGGCTACAAATCTTCTTATTGCATTAATGCACGAGTCTGTATTAAGCGTATGAGCAACCTCCAAGTGCACTGCTCGGATATTCAGGCACGTGAAGATCACGCCATACCGTTTCAACATTGTTCTCCCTCTTTTCATTTCAAATGGGCCGAAGTAGTCTACACCCACGTTTGTGAAAGGTGGTTGGTCAGGTAGCAGCCTGTCCTGGGGTAAGTCTGCCATGTATTGTGTACCTCTGACGCTACTCGACCTCCTACAGTGGACACACTTTGCGATCACTGCCCTGACTGCAGAGTTGACCTTAGGTATCCAATACTTTTGCCTCAGGCGTGATAGTGTATGGTTCCGCCCGTTGTGTCCAACGGTTTCATGGACATGTCTGATGATTAATGTTGTTACATGATGTTTTCTTGGCAGAATGGCGGGGTGCATGGCCTCAGGGGGCATTGCAGACCTGACCAATCTTCCACCGACCCTTATTAGCTCATCATGAAGAACTGGGGTAGGTTTATGGATGTGACTGGTCTTCTTCACAGCCGTTCTTTTCCTTAGTGACTCTAGTTCCTCTTTGTATTCTGTTGATTGACAAAATTGGATAATGGCATGTTCGGCTTCCTGTAAGTCATCAACAGACAACAGAGCTTTGCAATTTCCTTTTTTCTTTTCCGGTGCACCTTTCGTTTCCTTCTTTTCTTTGCAGGCCTTTTTTAGTGTTGCTTTAATCCTCAATATCCATGCTACGGCTTTTCTGAGACGATGCCACTCAGAATAGTAGGTGATTAATTTCATGACTGTATTCACAGACTGATCCACAGGAGCAACATTTGTAGTGAAGACCTTTACTTCCGGATCGTCCTTTGTCAATGTGCATTCTGGGCATTGTGGCCACTCCGATTCTGGATGTTGCATGAATTCAGGACCTTGTATCCATGTTGAATTCAAGAAGCGAGCTGTTGATAAGCCTCTCGATGCGCAGTCAGCCATAAGTGTTCTATATTCCTCATGAAATTGTGGGTTTTTGACAATGTGAGATCCACAGCCTTGGTTGACGCGCGCATGCGCTTTTCCGTAAGAAAACAGCTGAGATGAATTGTTTGGTTTATAGAAAAGAGTATTTATTGTCATTTACTTGAAGCTTTGTTTAGCGTGAATGGGTTCCTACCGGATGACGTGGAGGTGTGCTGGCTTATTCCCGTTGCATGGTGTCCTGTTTCCAATTTTTAAAGTTCCAAATCCATAGCGCTTGCGGCGGTCAAAAACCATCTGGGCTGCATGCCTTACATTCCAGTGTCATGTTTTTTACTAGCGCACCAGTCCATTGATAAAGTGAGTACACACACCAGGGTGCTGTAATCACCGGTTCAAAATGGGCTGGACCAGACACGCCTCCACGTTGTTGAAGCAACACACATCCAAGTCATAACAAATAAAAGATGTTATCAATCAAGTTCATTTCAAATCATTTTCCAAACAATATTGCTTCATATTTTTAACTAAATAAATAAATAAATATTAAAGACTGAATCTGGCTCCAACATATATGTATATATATATAATAATAATAATAATAATAATAATAATAATAATAATAATAATAATAATAATAATAATAATAATAATAATAATAATAATAATAATAATAATAATAATAATAATAAAATAATAAAATAATAAAATAATAATAATAATAATAATAATAATAATAATAATAATAATAATAATAATAATAATAATAATAATAATAATAATAATAATAATAATGATGATGGTGATGATAACTATTTGGAAGTAGAAAAGGTAACCACTGCGCTCAGACAGGTGCGTAGTCCAAAAATAGTAAGTCACAAAAAAGGGGGTCGGGACCGCACTCAAGGAATATCGTATTATTTTATTTTAATACGCACAATTTTACGCACAAAACGTTTTCGACCGTCCGGCCTTCATCAGACCTGTCAACAGACCAGTGGCATACCTGTCAACGTCAACATATCAATAATGTACCTGTCAACATATCAATAATGTACCTGTCAACATATCAATAATGTACCTGCCAACATATCAATAATGTACCTGTCAACATATCAATAATGTACCTGTCAACATATCAATAATGTACCTGTCAACATATCAATAATGTACCTGTCAACATATCAATAATGTACCTGTCAACATATCAATAATGTACCTGCCAACATATCAATAATGTACCTGTCAACATATCAATAATGTACCTGTCAACAGATCAGTGGCATACCTGTCAACTAGGCCTGCCGCGATAAGCAATAAATCGATTAATTGCCGCGATAATTAAAATTAATGCAATGATTTTGACGGGCGCGATTAATTGCTATTTGCACGTTTGTTTTAATGAGGCGGAACCAGTGCCCCTTGTCAGTCACTGTCCGTGTTGGGAGGCGGGCCGCTGGCTTTACTACAGAGCAGAGAGCACAGCACAGGAGCTCCGTGGGGCAACACCACATAGCTTAACTACATTTCTCAATAGTGTTGCTCCTTTTAACCAAGTAGCGTTATTTGTAGTGTAACGTTAGCGTTTTAACGTTAGTAGCTAACGTTAAAACTAACTTAAAGTTAGTTGTTCACCAACAATCTCAACATTTGTTTTATCATTAGCTCATGTCGATCTACTAGTAGCATCAGCAAGCTAACGTTAGCTGGCCCCAGTCCACTAGCAGCATGTCGATCTACCAGCAGCATCAGCAAGCTAACGTTAGCTGGCCCCAGCCCATTAGCAGCATGTCGAAGTAGTAGTAGTAGCATCAGCAAGCTAACGTTAGCTGGCCCCAGTCCACCAGCAGCATCAGCAAGCTAGGATAATAACAACAATACTTCCGGTCCGGTCGGTGGGCTTCAAAATAAAAGTCTAAAACACCGGAAAAGACGGAGCGGTGGGCTTCAAAATAAAAGTTTTGGGAAATAAATTTCTCAAAAAAAAATTCTCTAACCGGTCGCAATAATATCGCTTATCGCGATATTTTCGGGGGCAATTAATCGCCCAGCAAAATTTGTTATCGTGGCAGGCCTACTGTCAACATTGCACTGTATTACACTATTACACTATTTGAAATAGAGGGAGATTTACTGGGGCAAACTTGCCCTATATAGCCCGACCCCAACACCACAGACAATTAGAATAGAACAGAATAATATTTATTTTTATTTCATAGCTCATAATAAACTTCATTTTATATGCAATGTGAGAATCTAAGGGAGTGTGTTCAATTAGTTTGAACAAAAAATTGCAAAAATGTAATCAATGAAAGTGTAAGAGTTGAACTTTTGAGGGAAGATGGCAAGTTCACGTTGAATTGAAAGTAAATACAGAACCAAACGTGAATAATCATGCAGTATAATTAGTTAGTTACAAGCACTGACCTATACAAATCTGACCTCTCCCTTCTTAATGAACTACCGAAAGTGAAGCTAAAATGGCAAAAATAATAAGTATGAAGAGTTGCTACAGGACATTAAAAAATCTGTTGCAATTGTGTGAGTGAGTGAGTGAGTGAGTGAGTGAGTGAGTGAGTGAGTGAGTGAGTGAGTGAGTGAGTGAGTGAGTGAGTGAGTGAGTGAGTGAGTGAGTGAGTGAGTGAGTGAGTGAGTGAGTGTGTGTGTGTGTGTGTGTGTGTGTGTGTGTGTGTGTGTGTGTGTGTGTGTGTGTGTGTGTGTGTGTGTGTGTGTGTGTGTGTGTGTGAGTGAGTGAGTGAGTGTGTGTGTGTGTGTGTGTGTGTGTGGCACAGGCTACTACAGGCATTTTAATTGCCAGGGGAAACCATTCATGACAATAATACAGTGCTTGTGATTTTTGCCATATGTATCAATAGTTTGCCATGATAACAGTAATACATTTCAGTAGCCTACTGTTGTACATAGTCCTGGCCTATTTCTGCGTGATGGGAGCTCATTTCACCTTTGGGAAATTAGTTTTACTTTTTTGGAAACATAGACATAAAGACTTTTAGCGCCACACTTAGTCCCCATATCTACCGCTAGATGGCCAGCTTAAAAAGTTGTTTCTGCGGTGTTTCACTATGTTTGCAGTAGGGGTGGGAATCACCAGAGGCCTCACGATACGATACTATCATGATACTTGAGTCACGATACGATAGTATTGCGATACTAAATATATTGCGATATGCTGAATATTGCGATATATTGTGATTTATTACCTTTTTTCAACTGCAAAGTAAAACTTTGTCAACATGTTTTATCTAATAAAATAAAGTTCAGTCTGTTCATCTCACTTCAATAATTTTTATTGCAGAACATTGTATTTTCTCAAGCAGACAGATGTAAACACTGTAATCTGTGTTGCATGTACCTGACAAACTGAACTGTTTGTATTACGTATTACACATAGTCATATTCCAACTTAAATGCACATGTGTGCGTGTGTGTGGACTACTGTACTATTACAGGTATTGAAATTAACAATGCAACTTCCTTAAACAAAAAAATATATATACAAAAAATATATAGAATAATTAAATATCGATACTTGGCGTATCGATACAGTATCGCCACGCAAAGTATCGCGATACTACTATGTATCGATTTTTTCCCCCACCCCTAGTTTGCAGAGCTTTGTGTGTGTTCTGTATTATAGCTGTGGAGACAATGGTGTGGCTCATTTGACAGACACTCCTTGTAGAGCAACATGGATTTTTTTTTTGTTTCTAGTAGTTTATTACACGCTAAACATCGTGCATTTCCAAGATAATCCAGTTTTTTTTCATAGATCGCGAGATAAAACGTGTTATGTGCAATAAGCCAGAATCGTTCTGGTTGATTCCCTGAACCCCCAAATACTCCCAAATCAAAGGTATATAACATGTACATTATGTACCGTTTTAACTCAAAACTGTGATCGTGTTTCCCGAGCATGTTTTACGTCCGGTGAAACACAGAACTGTGATCGTTAGAAAAACACGTTTCAGGTTCGGTAAAATAGACATAGAATATACCTTACCTTAGCCAGAAGGTATTCCAAAAAGAATAATTCCAAGTGATTGCATCGCCATAGCGATTACCAGTGTATAATGTCTATACACGTTTCGATGGTAAAATACGCTTAGGCAATGGAATTTCGATGTGAATCTCTGTTCAAGCAGGAGGAGGAGCCCCTACCAAAAAAAATTAAAAAGTAAGATGTGTATCCACGCCAATGCAATTCCAGACGATACTGCCACCTGGTGATATTCGATCGGCATTGCAATTCCAACTTATACAAATGACCCATGGACGGCTAGAGTGACCCGGATGATGATTTAGAACGGGGATCAGAGGAAGAATCTAAAAACGTAATATTACGTATTTGGCGCTCAACCGCTGTCAAGCAAACACGTAATATTATGTGATTGGCGCAGAAAGTGTTAATCCAGTGAAGGTGAAGCTGTCCCTTTAAATGTATTTTTTTTTGTGCAGTTTCTCCAACACTGGATTTTGATTTTAATGGATGTATGTATTTTTTGTTATAACAATAAATGCATTATGTGACAATCGATCAAGGGTTGTATAATATATTTGTTTGTAATCATTTTCTTGTAAATATTTGAAAGCAAATAACTTAACTTTTGACTTATTGTCACTGCCCATCCTCATCCCTGTCACATTTGTAATGGCCATATGTACATCCATCATATTTTTGCTAGGTAGCAAAAATGAATCCATAGACAAGAAAAGACATGCAGATTGCAGACTGGTTTTATTTTCCCAGCCGTGATTTTGACTGCATTATGTAATGCTGTGAGCAGTGTTTCCACTGAGATAGGTCAGCTTTCTGGGTCAAATCGTGCATTAAATAATGAAATTAAAATAAATCATGCTTGGAAACATAAAAGCCATGTGCAGGTATTTTCTCTCTTGGGTGCTTGGACGTCTCTGTACTGTCTCTACAGGACAACATGGATCATGGACACTACCTCTTGGACGTCTCTGTACTGTCTCTACAGGACAACATGGATCATGGACACTACCTCTTACAGCAGATGTTTGGGAAGTCGGCCTCACGGTTGCTGCTCCCAACAGCCCCCTCCCTCCCTGCACTCTGGTCCTCTCTTCATCATTTTAACATTTACCATGTTAATAAAGAGTCCTCAAAGAAATCCATGTTGTCATTTTAATGAACATAACGAACAACACAAAGGATTTAAATTTGTGTAAAGCATACATCTAATTAAGGGTTATGCATATTTGACAGGCTTCATTAAATACTAAATCTGATGTATTGCGTAGGATACAGATATAGTATACAGGATGCCACCCTGGCTGTATTATCTCTCTGAGTGGTTGTCTCGTAGTGTTGACCAAGGTGGTGGTTGTCTCGGTGTGTTGGCCAAGATTGCAGTGACTGTTGTACCCTCCACATTGGTTATGTGCACCACGGAGGCCATGGATCAGCTTCATACCGTCTTCTGTCCGACCTACAACGTCTAAGCCACAGGCATATTTTTCAGCGCTGCTGCAGGTATTCCTATGACACTTCCTTGCTGCTGGTGCGGTTGGACTTTGTTGCCTATTACACCCCTCCTGAAAAAACCCACCCTCGACCCGGAAGTTCTTTCTAACTACAGGCCCATCTCCAACCTGCCCTTTCTCTCCAAGGTGCTGGAAAAAGTAGTGGCCGCCCACTACTCGACGGTCGGGGTTCCGGAAACAGAGCTGGTCAGGGTCACCAATGACCTTCTGATGGCTGCTGACGGTGGTTCCCCCTCCCTCCTCATCCTCCTGGACTTGTCAGCAGCCTTCGACACGGTCGACCACACCATCCTCTTGGACAGTCTTCACTCCTCCATAGGACTCTCCGACTCTGCACTACAGTGGTTCACCTCCTACCTCACAGACAGAACTGAGCGCGTCTCCTTGGGGGGCACAAATTCCTGGACACAGCCTGTCACCTGCGGCGTCCCCCAAGGTTCTTTTTTAGTTTGTTTTTATGTTCTTCCATTTCATTGGTTGTTTTATACATTTTAATTGTTTTTATTCATTTAACTTTTTATCTTTATCTCCTGTAGCACTTTGAGATTTTCACAAATATAAAGTGCGGTACAAATTGAATTTATTATTATTATTATTATTACTTGTTTAAAACCTCTTAACACATCCTGCGCCAAAAACGTCGTACTGTACAACGTGATTCAAGTTCATGCTAATTCTGCCATTCCACGGCGTACAACGTTATTGAGATCATATTTCATTTTTTCGCCATGTTATTCATAATTCCCTCACAGAGCCTGGTCTGATGCAGTGGGAGCCTGCACAACTCTGCAACGCTTCAATACTGCCACCTGGTGGATGATCGGCGAGTTACAACCGGAAATGGATCTCTTGTGATCTCGGTGCACCGGGGAAATGCGTCCAGCACTCACATATTGTTAGGGACTCTAGACACACATCGTGTATATGGATCGCTGCCATAACTCAATAATCGAGATGATTTGGGCGTTTATTATTATTATACAAACCAGAAATGGATCGAGTCGATCGCGTCAAATAAGTGGGATCTTTCTCCTCCAGTCTCATCGGCGAATGGTAAGAGGACGCTGACGTGATTTTCAGCGAGTTTGTTTATTATTATTCATGCAAACTGCTCTGATCAATATATCACCCATACTACATAAAGCATTTACTGACGATCACGGAATTATAAACGACCCCCCCCCCCCCCGTTCATCCGTGCATGATAAGTCATAACGTTTAGGATCATGTACAGTTGAAATTTTTTATATAGCGCGTATCGCCAACAAACGGCAGTTGATAATCTATATATGCGTTTATGCCTATAAATCACGTTCTAGGAATTACTGCAGAAAACGATAAAAACATATTTATATTCTAGACGGTATTTTCGTATGAATCTATGAATGAAAAGGTATAACGTTCCCACATCCTGAACGATAGATAATCGATGTTGAATGGGCCATAGTAATGTCAATTTAGCAATACAATTTAAAAAGTTATAGCCCTGCAAAGAAGGTAAACATCTCCATAGGCTTAGACTGGTGGCAGTGATCATACATTGATGGATATAAGTGTGGCAGTTAATGTGTTAACAGGCGCCAGAAGTAGTATTTCCCCAGAAATTCGTATGGCTTAAAAAACTCCAGAGATCCATAGCATGAAGTCTTATGTAGTACATGTCCAAATTTCATAAAGATCCGTTCGGAAATGAGTGAGTTTTTGCTTGTAACTTTTCACCTAGATCATTGATTCATACATCCCCATGTGGCGTATCATTGGAAAGCCACACTCATTGGCTACAACCCTGTCCAATCATTTTCGAGATTGCCAAATGATTGACGGAACTAGAGCCCCAAGAGTCGGGAGTAGTATTTGCGCAATACCGTGTACTTTGCGCAAGCCTCAAATATCGGTATGTAACTCAAGAACCGCTGAACAGAGTTTGTCACCTAAAAGGGCTATCGACAGGCAACAAATGGGTCTTTAATTCGATATATATATATTGTATTAAAAAATATGCACAACCGAGCCACTAGTGGTCGCCAAAGTGCCGGTGGGCAAATCGTCCTCAAGAGGGCCCACATTAAAGAAGACGTGTCCGGCCGATGGGGACATTAACATGTGTTGTCAGGCCTTACAAATACATTTGATTTGATTTGATTTGATTTGATTTGATTACATTCTGAACATGGGGTGCATGACAGAAAATAAGGGAATGGAAATTTGCATACAGTAGCTTTAAGCCAAATAACATAAATATGTTAACAAAGATGAACGGCAGTCATCAGGGCTCTTCTGTTCTATGAACCCAGGTGAACCCTTGACTCCCTTTGTGAAGATAAAGGTCTGTATGAAGGAGAAAAAACAGTCAGTGGTTACAGAACTGTTAAAACAATAAAACAGTAGCCTGATCTTAGAACAGATGGTTTATTTTCAGTGATAATGGCTGTTCTCTCGTTGACTTAAAATAGCTAAATCTGCATACATTTTCACTAGACAGTTAACTGTCCTAGTCGAGTCCAAAGACAATTTAAAGAAATGAGCAACATTACAACATTCAGAGAATACGTGTGAAAGCAATTTGTTTACCTTTTGTTGTAGCCTTTGTTTTCTTCTGCTTCTTCTTAATTTCCCGTAGTGTACTGTGGACACAACTAGGCCCTGGTGACTAGAGCCATACAAATCGTGCGCGCTCTCGCTTCGCGTCCGTGTTGACATGACGTGGTGAGATTACAACTGAAAACTACTCCCAGAATGCCACTGTTGTGGCCGGGTCTGAGCGGACCGAGTAGGAGCAGCTCGACGGAAACGCTTGCTTCTGGCTCTCGTAGGAAAATTAAGGGATGTCGCTCGCTTGGTGCGCGGTGACTGAGGAGTTTTACGCTCACTCTCAGTAAGTAGCCAGGTTTTGTAATTACGTGTAGTGTATGAAGGGGATTAGATGGCCTATATATCAATCTGGCAACATATATCCCAGGAGAACAGGAGAATATAATCAAATTGCAAAGGGTAAAAAAAAAAAAACACAGATACATGTGGGAAACCTGGGAAGGTTGGCAGGTATACTAATAACAAGGCAATCATGTGATAGTATAGTACCAACTGCACTGTGCGAGGATGTGAGAGAATGATTTGAAGGTGCAGAGGTATGAGGACTCTAGGTAACACTATGTATATGTGGTGCTCTCTGGCTTGAAGGTGCAGAGGTATGAGGACTCTAGGTAACACTATGTATATGTGGTGCTCTCTGGCTTGAAGGTGCAGAGGTATGAGGACTCTAGGTAACACTATGTATATGTGGTGCTCTCTGGCTTGAAGGTGCAGAGGTATGAGGACTCCAGGTAACACTATGTATATGTGGTGCTCTCTGGCTTGAAGGTGCAGAGGTATGAGGACTCTAGGTAACACTATGTATATGTGGTGCTCTCTGGCTCGAAGGTGCAGAGGTATGAGGACTCTAGGTAACACTATGTATATGTGGTGCTATCTGGCTCGAAGGTGCAGAGGTATGAGGACTCCAGGTAACACTATGTATATGTGGTGCTATCTGGCTCGAAGGTGCAGAGGTATGAGGACTCCAGGTAACACTATGTATATGTGGTGCTATCTGGCTCGAAGGTGCAGAGGTATGAGGACTCCAGGTAACACTATGTATATGTGGTGCTATCTGGCTTGAAGGTGCAGAGGTATGAGGACTCCAGGTAACACTATGTATATGTGGTGCTATCTGGCTTGAAGGTGCAGAGGTATGAGGACTCTAGGGGGCGAATTCACAAAGGGATTGCAAAAATGTTTCTGACGCTATGAAACACAGTTTGCTATTCACAAAGGAAGCGCAACGGGTGAAATGAGGTGGTAACTGCTTTGCCCCTCAGTATTGTGTCTCGGTGCGTCGGTGGTATTTGTGGGAATTTCATTTTTACTTTATTGTAATAATACAACGTGATAAAACTGACTCTATCTGCTTCGCGCTGCGTAGGGGCTCGCAGCTCGATAACCATTTATAGGCAGTTTGTGTTTGAATAAAATCATGTTATTCAGCGGTAGGCTATTATGAGCAAACAAAATTCATTAGATTGGACATTTTGATTAATTATATCAAGCAGAGAACTGAGGAATCTGATAAATTAAGTTATTTCAGAACGCTGCCTATTGAATAACATGACATGAGTGAAAAAGCAATGAGTGCTTGAGAGGTTTACCTAACAAAAAATGCTTCAAATACTTGCATGAATAGAACAATTAGATTGGACATTTGATTATGTATTGTCATCATGCAGCACAAGCACAATACAATGAAAATACGTTTGGCATCTAACCAGTGTTAATTTTGTCAACGAAATTGATGACGAAAGATCTTGGTCAACGTAGCTTTTTCCCGCGACGACAACGAGACGTGACGTCACGTTATTGAAGACCATGTGACGGTGTGACGCTAACGTCACTAAATTATTAATTAAATATCGTTGACCACAACTGAGGACACAAAAATGTAGTTTACAAAAACCATGACGAATTCTCTCTTAATTTATGTTGACTAAAACAAGATGAGACAAAATAATTATAACTTTTAGAATAAGTCACGTTATTATTTCAGCATTTCAGCATACTCCGGGTTAAGCTCAGCAGCGTTTATGGCCCACTAAAAGCCAAGCTATGCGCGGCTAAAAACCGTGTCCCATGTCTCTCGTGACTACAGCTTATACCAATAACCATGAACGGAATCTGCTACTCTCTCAACACTCCTGCGGCAGCCGAACAGTTCTACCAAAAGAACATAGCATTTAAGACGACAGAGGCTGAGAGGATGGCTAGGCTAATAGCCTGGGAGTCGGGACCTATATCCCAGACACAGACGTGCTCTCTTTCATCTTAAAAAGGTAATGTTGGTATGAAAAGAACTAACACTGAGATTGACCCCCTTTAGCGCTTGAAGTACACTAAAACGTCGTAATGACTTTTTATTTTTCATATAATGTTGGGTACATGCTCAGTAGAGTTAGAACGCTCCCAGTCTTAGGGGCTGTGATATTTTGTTACCACACTTTATGCACATAGAAGTGCGGTGGCAGGTTCGCTAAGCTAATGTTATTAGCCGAATGCTCTGATGGGGGCCGCCATTTTAAGTTTAAAGTGACGTCAGCGATCTACGGTACGACTCGAGGGACAAAAGGGAATGTGTGTGTGACGCAGGGGTGTAAAAAGTACCCAGAAATTATACTTAAGTGAAAGTATGGGTACCGTCTCAAAATCTGACTCAAGTAAAAGTCAAAGTATCTGGCTAAAAACACACATGAGTAAAAGTAAAAAAGTCCTACTTTTAAATGTACTTAAGTAGGCTACTAAAAAGTAAAAGTAAATCTTTTTTGAAAGGGATAGGCCAGGGGTCTCAAACTCATTCCATCGTGGGCCAAGTTTTCATTTTAACTATACATTGCACCAGGTGAGTTAGTTGAAGAGGTGAGCCAATTAGTGAAATCATCAGCTGGTGTTTAGGCAAGGCTGGAATGAAACCAAGCATACACTCTGCCCACAATGGAATGTGTTCTGCGATAGACAATGCTGAAATGAAAGAACAGAGGACACTTTTTTTGCATAAAAATTATTTAATGCACTTCTCCATTGAAGGTAAACTAACATGGACGGCATTCACATCACAGCATGAATAATATCACAATATTAAAAACAGAATGGTGTATCCTATTCACCATCTACATGCTCCCCCTTGGTCAGATCATCCGCCGCCACAGCCTCAACTTCCACTCCTATGCCGACGACACTCAACTCTACCTCTCCACCAAACCATCCACCCATCTCCCCCCACACTCCCTTATTAACTGCCTGCACGAAATAAAAACCTGGATGTCATCAAATTTCCTCAAGCTCAACAACAATAAAACCGAGCTCATGGTTGTGGCACCCAAGGCCCTGCTCCGGAAGGTTGGGGATCTCACCCTCAACATTGACGGCTGCTCCATCTCTCCATCCCCTAAGGTCCGCAACCTGGGCGTTATCCTGGACTCCACCCTTTCCTATCAATCCCATGTAAATTCCCTCACCAAATCCGCCTTCTTTCACCTCCGAAACATTTCCAGACTCCGACCATCACTTTCCGACACCACAGCTGAGACCCTCATCCACGCCTTCGTCACCTCCCGCCTGGACTACTGCAACGGGGTCCTGTCCGGGGTCCCAAGCAAAACCCTGGACAGGCTCCAGTATGTTCAAAATTCAGCTGCCAGGGTTCTAACCCGCACCAAACCCTGGCAGCACATCACCCCCATCCTCATCCAGCTCCACTGGCTCCCCATCAAATCCTGCATCACCTACAAAACCCTCCTGCTCACCTACAAATCCCTTCACGCCCTGGCACCTCAGTACCTCACTGACCTCCTCCACCCCTACACTCAGTCACGGTCCCTGCGATCCACGGACACTGGTCAGCTCTCCATCCCCCGAACCAGACTGTGGACGTTCGGGGACAGAGCTTTCAGTGTGGCAGCTCCCACCCTCTGGAACTCCCTCCCCGCAGAACTCCGCACCACCCCAACTCTGGACTCATTTAAAAAACTGCTCAAAACCCACCTCTTCAACCTGGCCTTCAACCCCTAACTTTCTCACTTTATATGTATGTGTTGTGTCTGTCCACTATGTTTGTTGACTTGTTATCTCCCCCCCCCCCCCCCCCTTATGTAAAGCGACCTTGGGTCCTCTGAAAGGCGCTATATAAAACGAAGTATTATTATTATTATTATTATTATTATCCTGAATAATATCACAATATTAACCACAGCATACTGGATTATCCTGAATAATATCACAATAATAAAGGCAGAATACTGGAGTACCCTGAATAATATCACAATATTAAAGACAGAATACTGGAGTACCCTGAATAATATCACAATATTAAAGACAGAATACTGGAGTACCCTGAATAATATCACAATATTAATGTTTTTTTTCTCTGAAATGTAATGGAGTAAAAGTACAAAGTATACAAACCTAATAATACTTGAGTAAAGTACAAATCCCCCAAAACAGTACTTAAGTATTGTAATGAAGTACAATTACTCAAGTACTTTACACCCCTGGGCAGGGACGTGCACAAGACTTTAGAAAGGCAGGTGCCTGAAATCATAAAAGGGCATTAATTAGTAAATGGGCGCACGAGCCCGATTTTTGGGGTTAATACAAGTATATCATGGTACATTCAGTTTCACCGATAGATGTCACCAAAACTACATAGTGTCCCTTTAATAACGCAATATGCGCTCCAGACCAACAGCTGCGAGAGAGAGAGAGAGAGAGAGAGAGAGAGAGAGAGAGAGAGAGAGAGAGAGAGAGAGAGAGAGAGAGAGAGAGAGTATGCTGCGTGCTTTTCCTGCACTAGCAGCAGCAGACAGGGAGGGGCTGGCGACGTGTTTCACGAAAATATACAGTGCACTGCAAACCCGACATTTTATTTTGTTGGGCAAATACCTTACCTGATGTGTACTCTTGCTTTGTTTTAGTTGAAATAGTAACTGTAAAAAAAGAGGTCTCGACTCGAGTGTGAGGGCACTGTGAGCTCAACAACAGCTGGATATCAATTTCCTGTTCAGTGCACTGCTGGCCCTGCGCGGTTTACATGTTGGCTGGAAGGACCTATTATTTACGAGAGGGGTGGCATTTCTCTCTCTTTCTTTACCTAATATTTAGATTCTATCGTGACATCTTTCATTTGGAAGGGCAGGGCAGTATATATATATATGTGCAACTGTAAAAAAAAAAAAAAAAAAAAAAAAAAAGGGTGGCATAAAAAGGGCACTTTCTAATGAGAAATGAAAAAGGCAGGTGCCCGGGCACCCCTTCACCCCTATGTATGCACGTGCCTGCCCCTGGGTGACGTGTATGAAATTTGTACAGTAGGTCCCAGTGAGAATTGCAATCAGTGTGTACTGTGTATTTACACTATCCTAATGTTCCTTTGTTGGTAAAAAAAAAAAAAAGCAATTTAAATCAGAATATGTTCCATTCCATGTCTGACTATTTCTGAATCTATTGACCATTTCAAGGAATGTTTGGTTACTATTGGGCTTCTAGCCTTCTACTGAACTTATTGTGAATCAGCTGATAGGGTTTTTACTAGACTATACTTAATAAATTGAATTGCATTATTTACAATATAAAAATATAAAATGCCTTTTTTTCATTAGCGAAAACAAAAACTAAAATCATCCGTTTTCTGTGACTAAATCTAGACAAAAACAAAAAAGACAAAATCGAGACTAACACTGACTAAGACTAAAATGCTCAGACATTTAGTTGACTAAAACTGACTAAACGAAAAATATATGCAGATGACTAAATATGATGAAAACGAAAAAGGAGCACTTGACACATGACTAAGACTAAAACTAAAATGAAAATAGCTGCCAAAATTAACACTGCATCTAACCCATTATTATTTATTTATACCAAATGAACATTCCGACAGCCGGTCTGCAGGCAGTCAGCCTGTGCACATCACAATACATTAACAGCCATCTATTATAATCACATTTAACATTTTAAGCATTTTATAAGCAAACGGATTGGACATTTGAAAACGGTCTCGAATGGCCAAAACATGTCTGGAGATTATAGCTTACTAACGTTACCAATTAAACGTTTTTTCACCAGTTAACCTGAAAGGCGTGCTGATCAGCAGTAATGCAACGTCATGATTGTCGATTGATGGGAGTATCGATAAATAGACAAAACATTTATGTAGGCTATATTAAGCAGCACATATAAATGATGAACTAAGTTAGTTAATTAATAACTAACATAAATAACATGGTAATAATACGTAGGTTATTGATCAATGAATGTATTGATAAATTCATTTATATAGGGTGACCATATTTTGATTTCCAAAAAAGAGGACATGCTGGCCCCAGCCTCGAGATACTTAATGATACTTTGCACAATCGAAGCAGCATGGCCACTAGGGGTGGGGGGGGGGAAATCGATACATAGTAGTATCATGATACTTTGCGTGGCGATACTGTATCGATACAGGGACGCCAAGTATCGATATTTAATTATTCATAAAAAAATATATATCTATTTTTTTTTGTATCTTTTTTTTTTTATAAGGAAGTTGCATTGTTCATTTAAATACCTGTAATAGTACAGTAGTCCACACACACACATGTGCATTCAGTTCAGTTGGAATATGACTGTAATACAAACAGTTCAGTTTGTCAGGTACATGCAACACAGATTACAGTGTTTACATCTGTCTGCTTGAGAAAATACAATGTTCTGCAATAAAAATGATTGAAGTGAGATGAACAGACTGAACTTTATTTTATTAGATAAAACATGTTGACAAAGTTTTACTTTGCAGTTGAAAAAAGGTAATAAATCACAATATATCGCAATATTAATATCGCAATACTCAGCATATCGCAATATATTTAGTATCGCAATACTATCATATCGTGACTCAAGTATCGTGATAGTATCGTATCGTGAGGCCTCTGGTGATTCCCACCCCTAATGGCCACCTTCATTTCACTATATCTTGTGTAGCTATGTATGTGATGAATAAACCTCTTGAATCTTGAATCTCTACTCAAAGTTTACTCAAATATGCCTTATTGTTTTAACCTCCCAGAAAAGTGGCAATTGTTTTTACTTGAACTTGAGGACGGCATACCTTTTTTTGCAAAGCTTATACGTTATGCTTATAGCCAGTGTTGTGCTAGTTACTGAAAAATAGTAACTCAGTTACTTTACTAGTTACTTCATTTCAAAGTAACTTCGTTACTGTACTAGTTACTTACACCCAAAAGTAATGAGTTACTGTGAAAAGTAACTATTTAGTTATTTAAAAAAAAATAAAAAAAATAAATTGCTCAAGTCCCATGCCCCATATACTCAAAATCGGTTGATCAACTTGACAGTTTCCATTCACATCACCGAACTCTGCTAAGCAATGTGGTCTAGAGCGTTTCATTATATATTCCCTCCCCGCTGTATGTATATTTCTCTCCCACCCACCCACCCCCTCCTAATGTACAGTCCCCTCCCCATCATATGTATATACTCTGTCAGGATCTAGGGGTAACAGTACTGTATATTTGAATACCGCTTATGTCACAAATGTATCAGTACTAAATACCTATATGTCCCTATGCCATAAATGTCATGTATGTTGTGTATGTCATAAATGTCTATATGAATTGAAAATGGGGGACCCTGATGGAAACAAGACAAACGTCTTTCTCAGGTCTGCATCCCCTTAACAATTGTATGTATTGAGCCGTACTGTATTGTACCCATTCTGCAATCTGTTAAATAAAGTTTTCATTCATTCATTCATTCATCCATTCATTAATTCATTCATAACCATCTTGCAGCGTTGTTATCAAAGCATTGCAACGTTAGAATAGTTAGGATATCAATTGTGCATGAAAGGACTATATTTATATTGTTTGATTAGTATTATGAGATTCCCTGGCAGATTTTGTACAGTCAAAATCCGTTGATCTTGAGTTTCAGTGAACACATTGCACTCACCGTCACCAGTCTGCGGTGGTCGAGATGTAACGTTAGTCCAGTTGACTCCAGCAGCCCTTCAAACATGTTCTTTATCTCGTTTCCATGTTGTATATTAATTATCTCTCCAAGTAGTTGCTAAATGGTTTGTTAGTTTGTTATTATTACTGCGTTCTTATTATGTAGATTCATAGCGAGCGTCCTCTTGTTGTTTACTGTAGAGAGCGCCTATTTCTTTCAGAACGTCAGTGGCCAATCAGAAGTGCGAAACCAGAATGAGGCTACGGAAAGAAATAATAATAATAATAATACTTCGTTTTATATAGCGCCTTTCAGTCTACAGTAAACAAAACAAACGCAGGCGAAATAAGGACGCTCGCTATGAATCTACATAAAAAGAACGCAGTAACGAACTAACAAACCATTCAGTAACGTAAGTAGCGTTACTGAATTTCAAAAGTAATGCGTTAGAGTACTAGTTGCGGCAAAAAGTAACTTCGTTTCTGTAACGCGTTACTTTGTAACGCGTTAGTCCCAACACTGCTTATAGCACATGCATAAGCCTGGTCTCTTTTGAAAGATAACATTCTGAAGTTACTAATGCAAAAAAGGAAAATCACTTTTAGTGCTAATGAAATAGAGTAGCATATAAGTCTGAACTTGAGTTGAACTTGAACTTGTGTACTCACATTTTTCTGTAGTGGTTGCAATATCCCAAATTAAAAGTGGCAATTTTTTTACTTGAACTTGAGGACTGCATACTTTTTTTGCAAAGCTTATCTTTATACTTTATGCTTATAGCATTCTGAAGTTTCCTACACAATAAAGAACATCACTTTTAGTGCTAATGAGTAACATAGGGCTGAACTTGAGTTGAACTTGAACTTGTGTACTCACGTTTTTGTGTAGTAGTTGCAATATTCCAAAATAATATATATATATTTTTTTTATAACCTGGAAAACACAGCAAATCCATAGCCTGATTGTAGTACAGGTCCAAATCTTATAAAAATCTGTTCAGAAATTAGTCTTATAGAGACATCCGGGTAAACCGTGTGCCAAGAAAAAAGTAAATTAATTCTGAATTTGTATCACTTGATCCTGTCTTCGCTTGTCAATTTTCACCTAGATCCCTGATTTGCACACCCCCACGTGGGATATCACTGGAAATCTACACTCATTGTCAGGGACGTGCACAGGACTTTAGAAAGGCAGGTGCCCAAAAGGAGAAAAGGGCATCAATTATTAAATGCAATGCGAGCGCGCACAGCGCTCAAGCCCGATTTTTGGGGTTAATACAAGTCTATGGTACATTCAGTTTCACCGATAGATGTCACCAAAACTACATAGTGTCCCTTTAATAACACAATATGCGCTCCAGACCAACAGCTGCGGGCGGCATGCCGAAATTAACACGCTGTGTTGAGAGAGCAAGAGAGAGAGCAAGGGAGAGAGAGAGAGAGAGAGAGAGAGCGAGAGCGAGAGAGAGAGAGAGAGAGAGAGGAGAGAGAGAGAGAGAGAGAGCGAGAGAGAGAGAGAGAGAGAGAGAGACCGCATTAACTACCTTGTTTAGTTGAAACGTGGTCCAGGTCAGTTGGGCTTGATGAAGTATTATGTCCACTGTCCCACAGTCACAGACTGTTGTCTTGATGTATATCCACTGTCCAGACTGCATCCAGCCAAATAGCTTATTGTTAGCAGTGTAGCTTTGTTGTTGTCAGCACACAGGAGATTCAGGAAGTCAAAAACTAATAGCGCTTGCCGATTGGTGCTAAGAACAGCAGGGCGGGTGCAAGCGGTGTGACGTAATTGGCAGACTCGACTGTCAATAAAAATTGTTTGCGTTTGCGCTAGTATATCATCCGCGCAATATCCTTAGTGAATGGCTTGAAAAGACAGAGCAGATACCGTGCGCAAAGTGCGCAGTTAAGGGTTCACCCCTAGGTAACGTTACATGTATCTGTGGTGCTATCTGGCTTGAAGATGCAGAGGTATCTGGATTCTAGGTAACGTTACATGTATCTGTGGTGCTATCTGGCTTGATCCCAAGTCTCCCCGGCTCTCGCTCTCTCCCATTCGATGTGGACCATGAAACACGGCAATTCTGCTGTCAAAGGAACTGCAGCATAAAGCGCTGCAATCATTATGACAATGTCCCCCAATATCGCCTGGATTAAAAAGACACTGGAGGAAAAGACACAGACCCTCTCTCTGTTTTCATAATAATCCATAAAAGAATGGATGCAAAAAAAAAAAGGCAGAAGATGGTTTCAGGGGTGATAGAGAAGAAATAGTATTAATTGAATCGCTCGTATCAGGATTACTTTTCTTTCTTTTTTTACTGCAGAGAATGTGTACCTTCTACGCTGGTATTGTCACTGCTGCAGTGGTGATTAGTGAAGAGTGACTCTGCTAAGGATTTGGCCACGACAACAACAAAACACAATTGTCTGTTTTTGAACG
>NC_140183.1:89487576-89495076 GCF_963971535.1 Notolepis coatsorum
TAGTGGGTAGAAGAGGAGAATGCTATATATAATGGCAGAGGTTCAGGCATAGATCAGAGTGATTGTGTTGCCTGATTACCTAACGCTCCCATGTGCAGAAAACAGCCGGCCACCATCCAGCATCAAAGAGAGACACATGCATTCACACACTGAGTCAAAACAGAAGCAGCCAGCACACGCAGGCAGGCAGGCAGACAAAGCTCATTTTCATGCTAAAGCCAGTTAACTATCCAGTAAAAGGCTTCTGTTGTCCTGGCCCGGCTTGATAACGGAAGTAAACACTTTACCCACTCACACACGCAAACATAAAAGCCAACACAAACGCACACATTGCACTGTAAAACACGTCTCTCATACAGTCTCATACATCGCATACACACAGAAACCCACAGACTGGCCATATCATAAACATACCACCTGCACAATCGCAGGCTAGCCATTCACTTCTGTCTCTGCACAGACAGACAAGATACTGTGTAGACACACACACACACACACACCACACACACACACACACACACGCACACACACACACACACACACACACACACACACACACACACACACACACACACACACACACACACACAGCACAGCACAAGCCATGGCAAGACACTGATTCAGAATTCCAGCCCTTCTCTCCACAGATGAGGAATGTGTATGTGTGTGTGTGCGTGTGTTGTGTGTGTGTATGTGTGTGTGTGTGTGTGTGTGTGTGTGTGTGTGTGTGTGTGTGTGTATGTGTGCCGCTGGCTGAACGCCAATGTTGTTTTTGTAAAAAACGTAAACAACCGCACCCGTCGTAACTGCCGTCGTTAACACTTTGAGTGCCAACGACGAGAAATATCGTTAGTGCATGCCATGCGTTGAGTGCCAAGAACAAGAAATCTCGTTATTTAATCATTTTTTTTTTTTTATTATCGATTTCCATACATTTTTCATCAATCTAGCCTCACGTTACCAGTGGGGATCTGTCTGAGCTCGAACAGGGAAAATACCGCCCCTATCGTCTCTCTGGATGGTACTGCACCCATTGGATTGGACTGAATGAAATGGATGGGAAAAAAAGAGTCCGGATTCCACATTTTACTTGTCAGGGCATGTAACCGGAGACGATACCACTCATTGCCGACCATCAGAACAGCGTGGAATATGTGTTACCAGTACCCCGCGTTGGATCAATAAACACGATCGATATTTGGAATGGCGATCAGGAATTGGAATAATCTTTTTGGAGAATATCTGATCTGAGGTAAGGAATCTATTTTACCAGTCTTGGGATAATCAGAGCTCTTTTCACCTATATCTCAGCGTGTCCCATATGTGTGTGTGTGGCTGTGAGTGTGTGTGTGCTGATCAGGAAATAAGATAATCGATTTTTCAGCCCGCTTCTCTAGCGTGCATAAGTACACATATACTATCGATAATCTAGCGTTTATTTGAAAACAATTCATAAATAGGCCGAAAAATGACAACCTGTTTTGTGTATTCCAGTAAAGCGCGATTCCTGCATAATCGTATTATTTTCTGGAAGTAAAAAAAAACAAGCGTTTTTCTAAATGGTATAAAACGGAAATGAACCGATTAAAAATCAATCCGTTTCGACAATGTTGACTGGAAACAAGTCATTGATAAGCGACGGGCGTATTAGACACATAGCCATAATTTAAGATATAGTTTATGCGTTCGCAAATATGATCGCCCTCCATTGACTACAGCGCTGGCATTCAAGCGCCTATTTCTGGCTCCCCCCTGCTGGCACAAGTGTTAATGTAGTGATGTGCAAGATGATTTTGTGGAGAACAGTCTGGACAATGTGCCTGATTTCGGCAATCAAAGTTGCTTACAAACAAGCACTCCAAAACGCCACGCTGCCGCTCCCGGTGGCAGTAACGCACTCCAAAACACCACGCTGCCGCTCCCGGTGGCAGTAACGCACCTCCAAAACACCACGCTGCCGCTCCCGGTGGCAGTAACGCACTCCAAAACACCACGCTGCCGCTCCCGGTGGCAGTAACGCACTCCAAAACACCACGCTGCCGCTCCCGGTGCAGTAACGCACTCCAAAACACCACGCTGCCGCTCCCGGTGGCAGTAACACACTCCAAAAACACCACGCTGCCGCTCCCGGTGGCAGTAACGCACTCTCAAAACACCACGCTGCCGCTCCCGGTGGCAGTAACAGCACTCCAAAACACCACGCTGCCGCTCCCGGTGGCAGTAACACACTCCAAAACACCACGCTGCCGCTTCCCGGTGGCAGTAACGCACTCCAAAACACCACGCTGCCGCTCCCCGGTGGCCAGTAACTCCGGCTCTAGCCTCTGGTTGGATCCGAGGCGCAGTTTGCCGTTTTCTCCGGGACACAGTGCAGCCCTCGCTGACGTCAACGAGACAACAACAGCGGAGGAAGGTGAGCCGAGACAAGCTGTCATATCTGTGGCAGCACAGACAATCTGACGCAATTAAAATCATTCTGAATAACGGTGAATTCCCCGACCCCCCTCCTTGCCCTGATAATTGTGAGCTGGTGCAGTCACATGATCAGAATAAATGTCGTGGTCAAACGCTCATTACTGACACCACTTCCATCACCACCATGGTGCTCGGATATACAGCCCTCGGAGCCGTCCTATCTCCCCGCTGTTACGCGTTTTATGCAAGCTGAGGTAGAGACTGTATTACTCACGCTCCCCCAATAACAGTGCATCTGGCGTGGACGGTGTCTCCTATGAACAGCTCAGAGCTACGCAGCCCGACATTTTAACGTCCATATTTAACATCTGCTTGGTGAACAGGAGTGTCCCTGATTCATGGAAGGGCGCTCTCATCTATAGGATCCTCAAAAAAGGCAATACCCCCGACGATCCGTCAACCTGGAGAGACATTTCCCTTTTACCCACCATCTATAAAGTGTTCATGAAATGCGTTCTTGCCCGAATCCTCCCGTGGCTTGTGGATGAAAAACATATTATCTCCCAAGCAAAATGCCTACATCAATCGGCAAGGCATGAATGAACATGTGTTTTGTCTCAAAACGGGTATCGACGACTTTAAGCACGGGTCTAGTGAATACTTCGCTGTTTTTCTGGACTTCCGTGATGCGTTTGGAACTTTAGCGCACAATGTTATGATTACAGCTCTTGAGGAAATACATCTGCCCCAGGTTTATATTGACATTGTCAAAAACGTGTATTGTGGTTCCTTTATACAGGTTATCTGTGGTAAACAGCTCACAGACCCCATCCCTCTCCAAGTTGGTGTTAAGACTGGTTGTCCGTGGAGTGCTGTTAATTTTGTTATAGCAATAAACCAGTGGTTGAAGTGGCTCTGTATGTGTGCCCCCGCTAATGTAATTTCCCCTAACCCCGCACAGGGGCATGCAGACGATGTACAGGTTGCCTCATATCATGCGGCTGAAATAAACACCATGCTCTCCAGAACCGACTCCTTTTTGGAGTGGTCTGGATTAGAGGTTAAGGATTCAAAATGTGCAGTGTTTTATGAAAGACGGAGTGGGGGAAACCGTTGGTATCACTCAAACACAGACACAATACGTGCATTCACAATTGGCAATAAACCCATTACAGTCTATTCACGTCATCAGACATACACATACCTGGGTCACAAGTTTAATGTGGCAGGTGAGTGGAAAGAACAGGTAGATGAAATCATCTCTGAATACACCAGCAGACTTGATTTAATTCATGCATCACCACTTCCACTCATCATGAAACTTGAGGCAAATCGAAAATCACTACATGATTTGACTAATAAAACCGTACACCTAGTGAAACAGTGGACTGGCCTCAACACACACACAACACGCAACATTATATTTCACAGTAAACGTGAGGGTGGTCTGGGTGTTCACAATTTTTGAATGGGCATATATTGCTACACGGCTCTCCCATCTGTTGAATATGCTGAACAGTGATGATGACCAGTATGTGAGAACGCTCGCCCGTTCTTCTCTTTTCTTGGACCTAAAAAGGCGTAAGGTCCCCCTGGAGTGTGGTTCGGACCCTAACTTCCTAGGCTTCAAGAGAAATCCGAATGGAAAGCTGGACAGTCGCTCTCCTGGCTTCGGTGTGTGGTCAGACTGGCCGGACCTTAATGACATGTGTTGCTGGGCTGATGTTACCCTGGAGTGGGTGGGGTCTAACTCTGAGGCAGTGGCTGTCTCAGAGAATATTATATCTGACCCCAGTATCTCTGTCAGAGCATCTATGTCTGTGTGTGGAATGGATCACCAACTTCCACTGACTAATGCCCGAGGTCGCCTCCTGTGGGCACAACAGCAAAGACAGCGGGAACAATGGACTGAGTTGAGACTGCAGGGGAAGATTGTGTGTCTCCCTGCTGCGGACCATTCTGATTCTGTCTCTCACTCTGTGTTCAAAAATGTTGCCATAGATGAGTGTCATTGTTATCTTTACTCTGAAAGCGAGATTACAGGTCTTACCATCTAAACTGAATCTCTCCATCTGGTTTCCAGGCAGTCATGCTCCTCACTGTATTCATCATGACAATAACCAAATAGCTGAAACCATGTCCCACATCTTAAATGGTTGCCATGTATGCAGGGGCCTCTACATAAATAGGCATGACAGAATAGTAGATTTGATAGGGAAAGATATCTCTTCTATTTTTAGGTCCTCCATCACGCTGTTTAAGCATTCTACTGTGAAGCCAAGCATGTTCAACCTGTGCAACACCCCTGATGTATTTGCTTTTATTTATTTTTTATTATTTATTTTTATTATCTTTTTTCCCCCTCCTTTTTCCGATTTTTCTCCCATCCAGGGCACGAAATTAACTTTTTGACTCACCTGCCAGTGGCGGGTAGATGGGAAAAATCTACCCGCCAAGCATATTTCTTACCAGCCAATTTTTTTTATAAAATATATATATTATATAATCATACTTGTAGTTGTATTATCTGCGAGACATCGCCACCACACAACAAGTCAAAATGCTCGCTATCTGCAAACAGCTCCACTGTCTGTGTGTATACTCGAGTAGCCTCCAGCTCCAGCAAGGATTCTCCAGCGCTGCAGCTGGATCCTATTGGTATACTGTGCTTTGATCAAATCACATTCAGCATGCCCTCATGCGATGGAAACCAGGGGCTCGAATATGCATCGAATCAATGTTATAAGACATTGATATCAAGAGCTATCTGTAGCTACTGCTAGCCGGCTAGATAACGTTAAGACAACGCCTCAGTGAACTATTTTGTTTACTTGGACATATAGAGCTAACGTGAGCTAACGTTGCCTACCGAGCGAACAGACTTCAACGGAGGTATTATGCACTCGACTATTGCTGGAGCATTTGTTGATATCAGCAGCTATCAGTAGCTAGCCAGCTAGATACCATTAGACAATGCCTCATGTATTAAAACTAAAAGTGAATAGTTGACTGGGTCAAGGGTCATTGTTTAAACAGTAACGTTAGCTCACGGAGGTCCGCTCTAGACTAGAGCAGACTGCCTCTGTGTTGATACGAGGCATGGACTGCGGCGGATATGACTCATTGCCACAGGTTTTTTCAAAATAAGAGTATCATATGAACCGAACGTTGCTAACTGCCGGAGCCATCAATATTATGACTGGAGCTGCGCTTGGGGGCGGAAATGAGACCCGCACAGGATTTTCAAAATAAGAGTATCGATATGAACTACACGCCAGGTGGCGGGCAGATCTCTCAGTGTCACTCGCCAAACCTAAAATATGCCCGGGCTCTAATTTCGTGCCCTGCTCCCATCCCACTGTTAGTCGTTATGCCAATTCCCAACCCCCTTCCTGGTTGTTGCGCACTTTCCCCTACTGTTGGTCCGAGAGGCCGGAGACTGTCACATGCTTTCCTCCGACGCATGTGCAGCCAGCCGGCAGCCAGCCTTGGCCGCGCAGGTTCTCACTGGGAGAGTGTAACGTGTGGGAGGCCGCACTACCTCTCTCCAGATCCTACCCTCGCTGAGCAGGCGCCCCGCCAGCTTTCCCCACCCCCTAATACTGCCAATTGTATTAGTGTGAACGGCCAGCCAAGCTGGTGACAATGCCGGGAGCTGGATTGGAACATGCGAACCCAGCGTCTCCAGCGTTGGTGACGAACGCAATCTCCGCTACGCCACCTGACCGCCCGAGGTGTCCATTCGTGAGGTTGGCTGTACTTTTGACTACAGCTTAGAAGAAGCCTTCCTAACCAAAATGCTGAAATACCAACAGCTACAGCAGACCATCTCACAGCTAGGCTACAGATGTAAACTCCTAGTTTTTATCTTTGGCAGTCTAGGGCGCCTGTACGTTAATGCCAAGCAAGCAGTGCAAAAATGCTTCCGCATTCGTCACCGCACGCTAGTGCGGTAAAGCGCCCTTCTTTTCAGACAAATGCTACCGTGCGTGCACCGGCGGCGGCGTGCTCGCTCAGGTGCGTGCGTGCGCCGGCGTGCTCGCGCGAGGTGCCCGCGCATGCGCATGAGATCCCGCCTTGAGCGGAGCTCAATATATATAAGTCACCGCCCCTTATTCAGTATCTACCAATAGCTCAATTGGCAAGGACACATGGCTGTGGATCCTATGGCTTGTTTGCTGGCGAGTTCGAATCCCATCGAAAATATTTTTTAACGTGATTTTTTTTTAACGTGTATTATTTCGCCGGTTAAGGTTATTTCGCCGGTTAAGGTTAGGCATGGTTAAGGTTAAGGTTAAGGTTAGGCATTGTTTCGGAGTTGGTTAAGGTTAGAACGGTTAAGTTTAGGCGCTGTTAAGGAGCTGGTTAAGGTTAGAGTTTGTCAAAGAGAATGGCAATATAATTTCTATGGTTAAGGTTAGGCATGGTTTCGGAGTTGGTTAAGGTTAGAACGGTTAAGTTTAGGCGTTGTTAAGGAGCTGGTTAAGGTTAGAGTTTGTCAAAGAGAATGGCAATAGACAGCCTATTTCCGCGCGACCTGGGCGCTGGGCGGCGGAAAATGAAAGGCGCATTACTGCATGCCACTAAGGTAAATTTTTGCACTGCTTGCTTGGCATAAAGCTACACGCGTCTAGGGCATGTGCACAAGTTGGTTGTGAGGGGCCTACAAATAGCCGGTCTCCCCAAAAGGAAGGCCAAGCAGTTAGCTAGGTACTGCTCAGTATCAGCAATTATAGGAAACCGTTCAATTTGGAGGAGACGCTGTTACCTTTACCCATGATTCTGCCGTCCATGCACCTTGTACCTGACTGTTCTTTCATAATTTTCTGACTGCACTCGCATTGTTTATGTCCTTTGTATGAGGCCTCCTTGTACTTCTGTTCATGTGGACATAAATAAACATTTCAAATGTGTGTATGTGTGCGTGTGGTGGCTGGGCGGTATATCGATATATATAAATGACATAGGATGAGATGATACAGTTTATATGGATAGTTTGATGTTGTGTTAAAGTAAATAATCTGTTTCTTCTATAAAGCCGTGCCAGTGTCTCTCCTCTCTCTCACTCTCCCCACCACCCCGTCT
>NC_140183.1:89502576-89557576 GCF_963971535.1 Notolepis coatsorum
GCAGATTCCATTCCTGGCTTTAATTAAGCTTAGAGACGAATTCAGCTACAACATGGTTCTCCCATCAGTGTGGCTCCTGCCTCACAGGCCATAGAAAACCATCTCACAGTCGCAGGCTTGTCAACTGGGTCAGATACAGAACAGCCCAGTCAGGCGACACAGGGCAGCGTCCTCAAAGGGGGTGTCTGTGGTATAAGATAAGATAAGATGATCACTTATTAATCCCCTTAGGGAAATTCTGTTTGCCATAGCAGCACAGGGGGAGAGGGTGTATAGGTACAGGCAGCAGGGACGTGCACAGGACTTTAGAGGGGCAGGTGCTCAAAGGCTGAAAAGGGCACTACACTTGTGTGTATATATTAACCGAGCGCGCGTAGCGCGCAAGCACGATTTTTAAGGGCCCTTTTCGGGCGGGGGGCCCCCTTTTTATGCTTTTTGGGGGGTTTTGGTGATCAAATATTGAATATTGAACTATAATAATCAGTGCAGGAGCTCACTTATCCTTGAAAGACACTTTTATCACCGACTTAAAAGGCCCATACATCTCCATAAATGTTCAGGGGGGAGGGAATAAGTGCTTACCCTACAGACCCCAAGAAGTGCTGTATATTCTGTATTGTTTAATATAATGATAATAATGATAATGACTTGGATTTATATAGCGCTCTTCACTGACCCAGAGCGCTTCACAGAGTCCATTATTCATTCATACACAGTCATACCGGTGGTGGTAAGCTACAATTGCAGCCAGAGCTGCCCTGAGGCAGACTCACGGAAATGCATTTTTTATTCCAATCCCGATTTGTATTTGAGATTCCCAAATCCCATCGGACTTGACTTCTTCGTGTCCCTCAATGAGTGTAATACCAGCATTCAACAGCGGTTTCTATCATCATCATCATCATCACCCACGCTATGCATAACATATATAGGTCCGCGGAGAGGCACGCTGAGGAGGCCGTGCAAACTGCAATGGAATATGGGGCATCTCTCTCTCTTTACCTAATATTTTGATTCTATCCTGACATTTTTCAGTTGGAAGGGCAGTCTATATGCGTAATGAAAAAAAATAAAAATAAAAAATCATTTTTTTTTGTTTTTTTTCAAAAATGGCACTTTTTTGATGAGGCTCAAAAAGGCAGGTGCTCAGGCACCCCTTGGCCTCTATGTGTGCACGTGCCTGACAGGCAGGGTAATGTAAATAATGGATGGGTCCAAAATGTGACAGAGTCAAGTTCCCAACACTGGCCTACTTAAGACGCCCACAGTGGGTTGGCGTTTGGAGAGGGAGCGGGCAGGAGGGGTGGTGGGCGTCACTCTCTGACTCCATCTTCGAACAGGATAAGAGTCTCCAGATGATCCTATCACAAGACCCTCCGGGCTGGATCACCAAGGCTGACAGACTAATAGAGACGGGTGTCTCTGCACTGGAAGTCCTGGGCGTAGGCAGAGAGTGGCTACTAGGGCTGGACGATATGGCCAAAAATGATATCACGATATCGATATCAATAACGATATCATATCACTCGATATCTATAATTATCGATATTGTTATAAGTATTAAAAAATAAAAAATTTAAACAACAGATGTATGTTTATTTTGCAGCAATTCTTTGTCGTTGCCGCCATCTTTAGTGTTACATCCCCTCACACTCCAGTTCTCAGGCTGCAGCTGGTTTAAAAGCTAAAGTAAACCGGCTTCTCTGCTGGCTGTGGCTCCAGGGGAGTTGAACAGTTCTGGCTCTGCTAGTTTCTTTTCTATATTTTGGCGCTGTTTTGGTGGACAAACCACCGCACATGTGCACCGTGACTCGTGACTGGAGACTAGCTCTGCTAGCACACATAGCCTACTGTGTACAGACGGTTTCAAACTGTATTTTAAATTAGAAAGCAAACAAAATAAATGGACAAGAGAAAAAGAAATCTCAATTTGGTCAGTATTGTCATTTGGACAAGGAAAGCCATTACTTTAAGTTAGGGTTAGGGTTAGGGTTAGGGTCTGTCCACTGTCTCTGGTTTTAAAATTGCCCTGTTGCAGGTCACAAAAAAATTTAATCTTTTTTTTATAGATTTTTTTAAATTATCGATCAATATCAATATCGCCCAGCCCTAGTAGCTACAGCATGTGGACATGGAGAATATCGTCATGATTTCATTGTTCATGTAGAAATGTGTGAACAAATGTGTCCCTGGGGAACCTGAAACACACACCCACATTAGGGTGCATCAAAATACACATTTTCAGAATATTGATCTGTCTGCTAAAAGTATTACCATCCATGCAAAAACAATACATGCAAAATACGTTTGCAATACGTGATGATCTAGAGGTGGAACCAGCTTTTACAGCAAAGGGGGGTAACCCCTTTATGTTGTTCTCTGCGGTGCCATCACTTTTTGGGCTTTGCTTTCAAGAAGAAGGAGAAGAAGAAGAAGAAGAAGAAGAAGAAGAAGAAGAAGAAGAAGAAGAAGAAGAAGAAGAAGAAGAAGAAGAAGAAGAAGAAGAAGAAGAAGAAGAAGAAGAAGAAGAAGAAGAAGAAGAAGAAGAAGAAGAAGAAGAACAACACGTGTCGAGGTCAGTGAGTCTTTTTTTTCACCTTCACAATTGTATTATCTTCAAAAAAGTTCTCTCTGCTTTATGAATCATTCCACAAGAACGTTGTAAACTCCAACGTTCTCTGCTTGAGGGCTTGTCTATATAGCGTTGGGCGCTGAATAAAATTTTAACGGGGGAAGCACAAGCTGGACGGACTAGGAGGCTTGAGACGTGTTTGAAAAACTATTTCAATGTTGTTCTCAAACATTTTGTTCTTAAATAAATAAATGTTGTTTTTTCTCAAAAAACGATTTTCCGAAATTGCCTTGACACGTTGTCTAGGAAAACACCCACTATTTGTCACATGCTGTGTTCCACCTCTAAATCTCAATGAATCCCAAACTTTGCAAAAGTAATTTGTATGTGCATCCGAATAAAATGCAACCCCAGACAGTTTGATATGTTGAGATTAAATGTTTGCATTGCAATTTGATGCACCCTAACCCACATGCATCAGACGTCACTACGCACACGGTAGACAAATGAAACACATTTGCATGCAGGTATGCACACACAAGACACAAGTACTGTATATGCGGTGATGGTCCGAGCCTATTGGGGGTCCTGAGGATTTTAAATGGCTGAGCTGTCCTGGGGCACAGGAATAAAAAGAGAAAGGCTCTGCAAACAGAAAAGGCATGAACAAGCAGAGGGAGCAGGTTGTTCTTCCTGAGGAGACAAACTGAACAAGTTTTTTTTTCTTCCGTTATGCCAATTCCCAACCCCCTTCCTGGTTGTTGCGCACTCCCCCCCTACTGTTGGTCCGGGGAGGCCGGAGACTGTCACATGCTTTCCTCCGACGCATGTGCAGCCAGCCGGCAGCCAGCCTGGCAGCGCAGATTCTCACGGGAGAGTGTAACGTGTGGAAGGTCACACTACCTCCCGCCAGATCCTACCCTCGCTGTGCAGGCGCCCCGACCGAACTGTAGGGGTCGCTGTCCACAAGGCCCAGGACCCACCCATCAGCTTTCCCACCCCTAACACTGCCAATTGTGTTAGTATGAACGACCAGCCAAGCTGATAGCAACAACGAGAGCTGGATTCGAACCCAGCGTTGATGGCGAGCGCCTTGCCCACTACACCACCTAGCCGCCCCAAACTGAACAAGTTGAAATGCTAGTAAAACTAAATGTATGCTGTAATTTATAGGCAGGCTGCAGAAACATTGAATATGATGGTTTACACATATCTACCGTAAGTGGTTCTAGCACTGAGAGAGTCGCTGAAAACAGGCTTCCTATACAGAAACAGAACCAGCAGAAAGGTCTTTATTGCTAAGTCGTTTTTCACATACAAGGAATTTGATTTGGTTGTTTTTGGTGCGACATTAACGGACAGACAATTACAGTAGAATAAAGTAAAAAGGTGGAATAAAATAAAATGGGATATAAACTAAAAATAAACTAAAATTGTAGGAAGAGTTGTCGAGGCAGTTTTCTTATCAGTCTTGGACTATGGTGATGTAATTTATAGGCATGCTGCGGCCTCAACCCGTAAATCCCTGGACTCTGTCCATCACTCTGCCCTCAGATTAATCACTAATGATAGATACGACACTCATCACTGTGTCCTTTATGAGAAGGTTGGTTGGTCCTCTCTGATGGATACACTGGTATTTGTCCATTTTTAAGGGCCTTATTGGTAAGCTACCTCCTTATACTATATCATTATTGGAATGAACCTGTTCTAGTGATTGGTTGGTCCTTAAGGACCCTTATTAAGTTTGCTGGGAACATGGTCAATCTGCGTTTTGCTATGATGCCCCTAGCGCATGGAATGAACACCTTAAAGCTTGAGATTCTCCCCTCTGTTGCAGAATTTAAAACCTTGATTTCCAACTATTGTCAATCAAATTGTACGTGTTTTAATTAGGGATGTCCGATATTATCGGCTTACCGATATTATCGGCCGATATCGGCATACAAATGTGATATCGGAAAATATCTTTATCGGTTTTCAAAAAAAGCACACATTTATTTTTTTTATAATTATTTTACCTTTATTTACCCAGGCTAGCAAGTAAGAACACATTATTATTTTATTTATTGTCAAAGTATGCATAATGTTGTGTTAATTACACAACAAGAGATATGTAATGTTAATTACCTGAATTCAGCAACAGACGCACGCCCTGCCAACACACCACTAACCACCTCAGCCGGTCCTTTGTGCCATCAGTGGCCATCAGGCTCCACAACCAGGGGCATGGACTGCTGCCAGCAGCTGGAGAACCACCCGTGAGAATGATTAGAAACGTCAGACTTTGAACCACTAAATCCTGCATGAACTCTAGCGTAGTGTATATTATGACCCACACAGACCCTCATCTGCACCTTTTATTCAAATTGATCAATAGGGATCAATACAAGAATATCTTATCTTATGTTAGTGCTCTAGTATATATATATATATATAGTATATATATAGTATATATATGTCTATTCACTTATGGTGAATAGAGGATGTTAGGAGTCGCAAGGGCTGAGGTGTTGCTTTCCGTTGACTACCTTGGTTAATAACTTGGTTGAAACTAACCTATATTTTTATACTCAACACATGCTATTAGAACAGCGGTTCTCAAACTATGGGTCGCGACCCAAAGTGGGGTCGTGGGTAGGTAACAGTGCATTGAAAAAAAAAAAAAAAAAAAAAAAAAAATCACTAATTATTATTTAAAAAATTATGTTCTGGCAACATATTTTGGCTAAATATGCCTCGTTTTATGAATGTGTATTGATACTGTAACATAGTGCTGTAATAAATTTTTCTAATAAATATGCATGATCAAGTTCAACAACGTGTGCTTTTATTTTGATATTCCTTAATTCAACGTTGAAATTACACAATACATTAAGTGTGGGGTCGCCAAAGAAAATCATAAATAAAATGGGGTTGTGGTATAAAAAAAATTGAGAACCCCTGACTGTATTAGAAAGAAGAGACACAGAAGACCCCCACAGACAGCAGACCTCTAGTGAACGCCAGACACTATTTCCTCTTTCCTTTTTTCATGTTTCCTCGAGTTGGGCCTACTACCGTTGGAAATAGCATCTGCAGTTAACTAGAGATCTTCTCTCTTCCGAGTGACATCACCTGATATAGGATTCAGGTTTAAAATCGTCAAAATGTCTCTTTATTATTAAAAGATTGATTGACAGTAGCTAGTGTTAGCCGCAACATTTAGTAGGTGAAATTAGCTCTAATGTTATTTAGCTAATGTTAGCTCTATTTTAGCAAATCTCTATTAGGAATGGCCACAGCAGAGGGCAAAAACAACCTAAAACCTTATTTAGTAACCTCATTTACCCCGCGTTTCCATTGAAAGTCGGACGCCAGAAGCACCCAGTGCATTCCAATGTACAGAGGGAGAAAACATAGATATGTAAAACTAAAGTATGTAGTTTAACACTTTGGATGCCAGCGACGCGTTTTGTCGTTAGTTCATGCCGACCTATGAATGCCACCAACGCTATATAGTGTTTGTTTGTCGTATTTTTTTTTATTGGCGATTTGCATTCATATTTCATCAATCGAGCGTCAGGTTAGTGCTGCAGAGTCTCTCTGAGCTCAATTGGGAAGATACCGCCCCCTATCGTCTCTCCCTGTGTAACTGCACCCCATTAGTTTAGACTGATGGGGGGGGCGGGCCAGTTTCCTCATTTAACTTTTCCGTCAAGCCAACTGAAGAGACCCAAGTTGATCGCAGACACCAGAACAGCGTGGATTATGTATTTCCAGCACCCAACGCTGAATGAATAAACGCGATCGATATTTGGAATGGAGATCAGGAATTGGAATAATCTTTTTGGATTAACATCTGATCTGAGGTAAGGAATCTATTTTACCAGTCTTGGGGTAATCAGAGCTTTTTTCACAGATATATCAACGTGTCCCATATGTGTGTGTGTGTGTGCCGCTGATCAGGAAATGAGAGAATCGATATTTCCGCCCGCTTCTATAGCGTGCATAAGTACACATATACTATCGATAATCTAGCGTTGATTTGAAAACTATTCATAAATAGGCCGAAAAATGACAACGTTTTGTGTATGCCAGAATATTCCAGTAAATGCCGTTTATCACGGAATCTTTATATTTTCCTGAAAAACGAGGGCTTTTCAAAATGCTATAAAACGGAAATGAAGCGATTAAAAAACTATCCGTTTCGACAATGTTGACTGCAAACAAGTCTTGATAAGCGACGGGCAGATTAGACACATAGCCATAATTTAAGACAGAGATAATGCGTTCACAACGCTATCATTGAAGTGGGTGCTGGCATTCAACCAGGTAAGTACGACACCCCCTGGTGGCTCTGAAAGTGTTAAGGGAGAAGCACGTGGCCCTGGGAGAAGCTGGTTTGTGTAGCTGGTTTCTGAGCACAATATGCTTAGAAACGGTTCAATTAGATGAGTAAAATCATACTGGTATTGATGAGATCTAGCTTCAATCGTCTTTTAACGATTAAAAAACAATGTTGTTCACAGTTTATAGTCTATGCGACATGATGTCAGATAACTGCAGAATCTTCCTAGTTCCCACTTCAGTGGAATGCACCATTAGCATCGTCTCCCTCACGGACACCCGGAACTGTGGTCCAGTTACCACACGCTGCCTTCACCCTTCCCCAGTCCAATTGGCCTCCCTCCCTCCCTCCCACACCAGTGGTTCATCTGGTATGGGTCTGGAAGTTCTGGGAACGAGTCCCAGTGTTGTGCTGAGCTTCTGTGCTTCCTGACGGTGGCGCTCACCACTGAGGCTCTTGGCATTACAACATGGGGTTAACATTCTAGCTACAACTACCAAAAAGGTAAATCCCAGTCCTCCAATTAAGTGCATAATGTATACTGAGAAAGGGGTGGTGGGTGGGGGGACGGGGCGTTATGTCAGTGTCAAATGAGGGCATGTCATCTTCAGCTGAATTAAACTACCTTGGGTGAGAATCTGCGATGGGGAAGAAGGAGGGGGTTCGGAGTGAGGGAGGGGAAGGGAAGGGAGGGGGGGGGGGCTCCTGTCAGGTAACCCTCTGCTCCTGTCAGGTAAACTGACACACACGACTTCTGACAGTATGTGCTTGTCAGCGGTGGAAATCTCACTTCACTATTGAGGAGGGGGACAATAAAAAAAACATTTCTGAGGAGCAATTCCTGAAGGGGACATAAAAAAGTTACATAAAAAGAGTTACATAAATTAAAAAAAAAAGTATGTTTGTAATGTATACATTTTCTTTTTTTAAACGCGCCTCATAGATTTCCTCTTTGGCAGGTAAATTATGGAGGCTAAAAAAATTTGGAGACAACTTTCTGAATTATACTTATTTCCATACAAGAAATAGCCTCTGTTGTTTGTTGTCTTATTCTGCCTAAAGCCAGGACTCGACCGTGCAAGAGTTTCACTCGCATTTTACTTAAGTTTTGTTTTTGCCCTCCAGCTCCAATAGTGAGGAATGGGAAGGGCTCTCTCTCTCTCTCTCTCTCTCTCTCTCTCTCTCTCTCTCTCTCTCTCTCTCTCTCTCTCTCTCTCTCTCTCTCTCTCTCTCTCTCTCTCTCTCTCTCTCTCTCTCTCTCTCTCTTCTCTCTCTCTCTCTCTCTCTCTCTCTCTACCCTCATTAGTAGGACAGGGCTCAACCCGCCTCTGGCCCAAGCACAACCAGGGCCGCCGCTAGGGGCGTGCGAGAAGGGGGGCCTCGCGAGAAGGAGAAACTTTTTTTTTATTTTATTTTTTTTATATAAAAATCAATAGAATGTTAACAATCACTTTCCATCACAGACCTAAAATCTTGTTTTGCTTACATGCTTATATATTTCACATTAGACACGTTTGTAGAATAGTGTTCCGGGCTCTGCGGCTCTATTGGTTTCATTCAATGACCCGCTTACTTTTGTGCAAAGCATCGTGAGAGGACTAACACTAGGGGGAGCTGGAGGGAGCACGGAGGCCTACCGGGAGGAGGTTGAGGTACTGGAACGCTGGTGCCAGGACAACCGCCTGCTCCTGAACATTGGTAAAACCAAGGAGCTGATCGTGGATTATAGGAGAGGACAGCAGGAGACACACACACCACTGAGGATAAACGGGGCTACCGTGGACAGGGTGAGCAGCTTCAAGTACCTGGGGGTCCACATCTCAGAGGATCTGACATAGACAACACACATAGAGACTCAGTCGTAAAAAAGGCGAAGCAGCGCCTCTACCACCTGAGACAGTTAAGGAAGTTCAGAGTATCGGGGAAGATACTCCAGTCCTTCTACTCCGGAGCTGTAGAGAGCATCTTGACTGGAAACATCACTGCCTGGTATGGAAACAGCACGGCACAGGACAAGAAGGCCCTACAGAGAGTGGTACACTCAGCCGAGCGTACTACGGGTATTGCACTACCACCCCTGCAGGTCCTATATAACAAGAGGTGCAAATCCAGAGCCTGCAGAATAATGAAAGACCCTCACCACCCCAACAACAGCTTGTTCAAGCTGCTGAGGTCAGGCAAACGCCTGCGAACCCCAGCTACTAGGACAGAGAGGCTTCGGCTCAGCTTCTTCCCCCAGGCCATCAGAGCCTTGAACACTGAACTCTCCACACACAAGCACACATGAGCACACACACAACACACACACACACTGTACACGCTCATACACTAGCAGCCACTTTAACATGAGCACACACACACTCATGCTGCACACGCTCACACTTATGGTCACTTTACAAAAGGAAAGGTCACTTTAAAAATAGTATAGTATAACTTGAGATTGTATAATATAGCATTGTATAGCAGTGTACATAAAGACCCAGTGCCTCATCCGTAGCTAACAGTGTATTGCACTATCACAGGACCTAGCATGTCTTACCATGCTCTGTAAAAACTCATGTACATATACCGATATGCCCTACTTTGATTACTTGTATTATTGTACAATGTTGTTCTATTGGATTCTTATTATACTATTATTATTGTATTATGCACAATCGTTGCGGGCAAGACCCCCCACATTTCACTGTATACTTGTATGCCGTGACAAATAAAACTCTTGACTTGACTTGACTTGGTTGGCGTCGGTCTGGTAGTCGGTAGAGAGATGTGAAGAAGACCGGTATTATCCACGAGGGGAGGGGGTACAGGTACGGGGTCTATTCGGCGCTATCCACGGGAGCGAGTGGATGTCTTGGCCAAGAGCATCCTACTTTTGAAAACCAAATGTGCAGCATCGGAGCAGAAGAAATAACGCTGCGTGCCGTAAGCTTATCAATACCAAGTATAGTGATTAGGTTATGCCAAGACGAAGAGGACGTTCGGCAGATGGACTGAAGATGAAAGTTGTTGCGTGTTAGAACGTTCAGTCAGGCTAGCCATGTCGGCTAGTAGTTTAGCTAAAGGCAGGGACGCGTCTATGCCAAACGCAACGCAGTTCGGTTTCCGGGTTCCTCTGATTGGCCACGACGCCCCCACCTGACCCGCGCTAGCACGCCCCCTTATCCAGCACTGCCGCTACAGCTCGCCTGTGTGTTGACGCTCGCCTGTGTGTTGTCGCGCGCGCGGCAGAGCGGCATGGACTTGACTTTCGCTTCACTTAGCGCTGACTGAGAAAGTAAACATTACAGTTCTACTTTATAAAATGCTAATTGTAAATATGTTTAAGTCCACTCCACATTACAGTTGATGCGTGATGCTGCTGAGGCGATCGTTTCTTGACTGGCGTTGCATAAGATTTACATTTAGTCAGCTAGCTGATAACTGCATAAGCAGCATATTAAGATGACTGCGTTTCTTGACTCAGAGTGGCGGCGTGACAATAGCGTTTCTTGACTCAGGCGTCTATGCCAAATACAGCTGATAACTGCATAAGCAGCATATTAAGATGACTGCGTTTCTTGACTCAGAGTGGCGGCGCGACAATATTATTAAACAAGAGAACTCTGTCATTGAAGTGGGTGGTGTTACCAACAGCGCGTTTCTTGACTCAGAGTGGCGCGTTTCTTGACTCAGGAAGTGAGCGTCAAAGCCGCTCTGCCGTGCGCACGCTGCAACACACAGGAGAGCTGTAGCGGCAGCGGTGGATAAGGGGGCGTGCTAGCGCGGGTCACGTGGGCGTCGCGGCCAATCAGAGGAACCCGGAAACCGAACTGCATTGCATTTGGCATAGACGCGGCAGGGACAGCTAACTAGTGTTAGCTAACCTAGCTAGCTAGTTAGCTTTAGCTACGTTATCGAGTGCTAACGTGTGGTTCAGTCGGGCTAGCCATGTCGGCTAGTAGCTTAGCTAAAGGCAGGGACAGCTAACTAGCGTTAGCTAACCTAGCTAGCTAGCGTTAGCTACGTTATCGAGTGCTAACGTGTGGCAGATAAACTAGGAACAGACTCCCAAGTTCATCCCAACGGGGGACAATATCATGATGGGACTGGTGAACTTTGCCATCTCCACGGTCGTCTCCTTCCTCTTGGACCTGATTCTGTGTTAGGGTGAGTTTTTAATGCAATCTATTCTGTTCCCGCCGTGGATCTCTCTCTCTCTCTCTCGCGCTCTCTCTCTTGCTCTCTCTCTTGCTCTCTCTCTCTTGCTTTCTCTCTCTCGCTCTCTCGCACGCTCTCTCACGCTCTCTCTCTCTCTCGCGCTCTCTCGGTCTCTCTCTGTCTCTCTCTCTCTCTCTCACTCGGTGTGTTGCATCATACAACAGGGTCGCGTGAATATTAAAGGCAACCAAGGGTCTGCTCCGATATCAATATTGAATGTGCAGTAATGCTGTGCACTGTTCTGCTGCCTGGACATTACTGCTCAACATGATCACTCCAGCTTTACAGCTTTGCTCTCTGGGAACATTTCACACTGTGCTCGTGCAGTTTGTGACATGTGTACTAAGCTTATAGAGTTCGATTCAAATTAGGGGTGGGCGATATATCGAGTATACTCGATGTATCGCGGATTGTTCTACCCGAGATGTAGTACTGTACTATATCGCGAACATCGAGTATTTAGTTTATATGGCGCCGCCCGCGGCCAAGAGACACTCGCAGTGTTTTCCTCGAGAAGGGACGGCGGAGCTATAGACTAACGTTAGTGTATTGGTCCCGAGTGTAGCAGGGACGGCGGAGCTATAGGCTAACGTTAGTGTAGTCAGGGCTGTACAGTGCGATATAATGTTGCGGTTGTAATTTCATTAGACAGACCAGCGCGGACCTTTAATAACATGTAATTTAATTGACACGAGCAAAGAGCTAACGGTAGCTGCTAACCAAGGTATCCATTAGGATTATGCTAAGCTAACTTGGAAAACGGTCAAAGCGGACTCCACAAGACTAGTTCCATTCGTGAGGAAAGGGGGTGGGTTATATTGACAACGCTTGACAACAGCAGTTTAAACATAACTTCATATTTATTGGTTATTCGTTTCTGTATAATATACAGTGTATATCATTCAATTTCCATCTCCGTGTGTCTCCATCTCCATCTCTTCCTGTTTACATTCGAGTGTGACGTCATCACCTACGGCAGCTTAGACGATCAAAACGCGAACCTAGAACAAAACCCGAGGGGGGGGGGGGGCTGGCTCTCTTGTTCATTCTCGCCCCCTCTCTCTCTCTCTCTCTCTCTCTCTCTCTCTCTCGCTCTCTCTCTACATTCAATGATTTAAAGTAGCCAAACGTTACAGACAGTATAAATACTAATTGGATAGTTGATGATATAAACATTTAATTTCATTATCTGAAATATTCTAAAATCATTAAGTCTGCTATAAGCCATTATACCTTTGTGTGTGATTATTATTTTCTCACAGTAGGGTGTGTATATATATACATATATATATATATGTGTGTGTGTGTGTGTGTGTTTGGCTAAAGTGGATAGAAAACACAGTACTGTGTAAAAGTCTTAGGCACCCAAGAGTTTTTATATAAATTGTCTTAGATGTAAATAGTTTTTTTATTAGTGTGTCAGTAGACTACTCTTAGTACATTTTCATTAAATTATTTTTTAAAGCATCTTCATGGTTTAATAATGCAAACATATGTTGCAGGGACTTATTATAATCATCATATTGGCATGACTGTATGCATCAAAGGGTTAAATCAAGCATTTTTAAGTGATTTAGAGGAAATGTCAAAATATCGCGATATATATCGTGTATCGCAATATGGCCAAAAAATATCGCGATATCATTTAGAGGCCATATCGCCCAGCCCTAATTCAAATAAGGCAAAACTGCAAATCTGCATGTCGTGCTTGAAAAATTTACCTGGCTTTAAGCTTGTTTATCAGGTTCCAGGGGTGTTTTATGCATTTTCCCTGTTACTGCCAGGTGTACGACTGTACAGGTGCATTGCCACTAAGCCTCGGGCAGCGCTATTATTTAAGAATACGTTGACTGTATCATATGCCCAGCCTCGGGCAGCGCTATTATTTAAGAATACGTTGACTGTATGCCCAGCCTCGGGCAGCGCTAATATTTAAGAATACGTTGACTGTATGCACTTTTTTATTTTTTATAAAATAAAAATAAAATGTATTATATACATTTTATTTTTATTTATTTTTTTACTTTAGGGGGGGGGGGGGGGGCTCTCGTTTAAATCCCGCACAGGGCCTCGCATTTCTCCCAGACGGCACTGCGCAAAACATGCCACTCTGCCACTTATAGGTGATAGCCTACAGTAACTCAATATCAATACACACAGTCTGTAGATGTCTTGTAGTCCGTGGATATCTTTTTGTGCAGTAATTGATTGTTTGACTGTCATAATATATAACATATATTTTCGGGACTTTTGACTGTTTCAGTCGAATGTGTTCCTAGGAAATAGTTGATTTCCTGTTGCAATACTATAATAAGGAAAATAGGATGGGTCAATGTCACCATAGAAACATTTAAAAATATTACCACTGGGGAAATTGTATTGTCAAAGTCCCATGAGAACGTTGAAGCTGTGACCCATCCTCGTCTTGTAATTATAGTTGTAACTGAGGGGTACAATTCCCTGACTGTATTACTAGATATGATACTTACTACCACTACCTTTGTACTTAATATTCGGCCACCCAGTACACGGCATAAATATATTATCATGAACACTCTCACGTAGATGAAACGGATCCAACACAAATGTACGAATTAGAAACAAGTCTTTATTGCCTACACAGCGATGGTGTGTAGACTAAACACTTAATCACTTAATTACATTTATGAATTGAAATAGTATGCACTTTTATGGCAAGGAGTATTCGTCGGTATATCAATAGATAATGTCCAATCTCTGAAGGCGCAGGTGGTAAATATACGACCTGGAATAGTTAAGGAATAACAGCAATGATACTTTAAAGATTATAGGCTGGATACACTAGAGGGGGTTAATCCGGTCGATTGTAAGCCGACAGGAGTAGGAGGGGGGGGGGGGGTAGAATCCAGCTGCCTCGTCCGGCCAAGGGTATCCCAGGAGAACCCACTGTAGTGCCGTTCAATGCGCCGGCGATCCTTGGACCACAGATGAAAGCAGGTGGACTCTTTGTGGGCCGGCTCTCTCCGGTCCACGGGGGAGAGATGTGGAGAGACCTCGTCTTGCAGAGCGTCTCCTCACCTTGTGTCCTCTCCAGGGGGGGGGTTCCAACACACGGTAGTGTCGGGGGTCTTTATCCATAGAATAATCAAAGTATCCAAAGCATAATCCGTGCCTGGGAAGGCGGGCTGTCGTCGGTAGAATAATCCGGTATACAGGTCCACTCGCTCGTCGGCTCTGGGGCTCCTCGGGTGCAGCTTCACATAGGGTCAACCACCCTGGGTAAGCAGCCAGTTCTCTGCCCGAAACGATGGGGTACTGACTACGGTAGTATTCTCACCGCACGAAGCACTATATATTAACAGACTATTATTAGCTTAATAGACTACGTCCAACTCGACGATATAGTGCCAAATATGACTATTCAAATATTAATATACACGATGTCTCAATACCGATGGTAGGCGAACTTGGCCTTACTCCCACACGTGGCATCGCGGGGAGGCTTTACGTCTGTGACTCTATTGGAGGGTAAGAAACTGGACTGAAAAGAAAGTCCTACTTTAGTAGCGCAGTATATATACGCACTATGAACAAATAGTCCCATTAGTGGTGCGGTAGCCAAATTCCTACGCGGAACTAGGACTTGTTCGTACATGTCGAGCGGTACGTTTGAACTGGGTCTGAGGGGTATGGCAGCCTGGCACCAAGGTCTCGACCAATAGTAGAATGGAGACTATTATGGGATGTTCAGTAGGCTAGAATGGATATTCAATGCATATTGTACAAGGAATATACAAGGGATATCAGGGAATATTAGAGAATATACAAATACAATTAAATATATATATATAAATAAATATATATATTCGGTTTAATCTGGCCCTTCACAACAGCCACCCCCTGAATAGGTCCCAGACCTAATCAGTTAAACGGAGACAGATTAAGCGCGTTGTCTATTTACACATAAGGGTTTGCTGTAGGGGTCAGTCAACTTCACAAAGTCATAGGGTTGTAGGGTCATGGTCATCATCGATTGTGTCTGGGAGTCGAGGCAGTTCTATGAGCCTTGCCACGGGACGGGTGTAAGTGCGACCCTGGACGAGCACTTCAGCTGCTCGGACCTTGCCGTCGGCACCGGTGATCACTTTGCTTACGCGGCCGGCCGGCCACATAGCTCTGGGCAGTGATTGATCAATAATCATGACGACTGTTCCTTCTGTCAAATTGTCTCTCTCCTTTACCCACTTCTGGCGGGTCTGTAGAGACGGTAGGTAGTGCAGTAGGAAACTGTTCCAAAACTTGTCGGCTAATACTTGGCTGTACCTCCACATTCGTCGGCCGTTCGCTTCTTCAGGCCGGTACATTGTCTGGGGTAATGTGGGATCTAGCCGCCCCATCAGGAGTGTGTTGGGGGTAACTGGGTCGATATCCGCCACATCACTGGAGACCTATCCGAGGGGCTTCGAGTTAAGTACTCCCTCAATCTCCGTGAGGACTGTCATTAGGACTTCTTCCGCCACAGTCTGGGCCCCAAGTACTGCGTACAGGGCTGTCTTTATGGAGCGCACTTCTCGTTCCCAAGTGCCACCGAAGTGGGGTGCGTTTGGGGGGTTGAATTGGAAATCAACCTGTGCTGGAGCGAGGTGGGTCTTAAGTTCTGGGCCCATAGCTTGGAAGCTCTCTCTCAGCTCTCTTTCGCCGCCTTTAAAGTTTGTCCCATGATCGGACAATAGGGTAGACGGTCTTCCTTTCCGTGATATGAATCTACGGAAGGCCATAAGGAATGAGTCTGTGCTCATGGTCGGGAGAAGCTCGATGTGTATCGCTCTGGTGGTCATGCATTTGAATACAATACCCCACCGCTTCTCGGTTCCTCTTCCTTTCTTTATGTGCAGCGGGCCAAAGCAGTCCATACCCGTTGAGTGGAATGGCTTGTCACCGATTCGGAGGCGACATGGAGGAAGGTCAGCCATCCTTGGTATGCTGGGCTGCGCGCGCCACTTGCGGCAGTCTAGACATGTTCGTTGGAAGCGTCGTACCGCCTCTCTTCCTTGTAGGATCCAGTAACGACGTCTGATTTCCGCGAAGACTCTTTCTGCTCCTGCGTGATGTACATCCTCATCGTATTTCTTTATAATCAGCTCTGTGACCTTGTGTCGGCTGTTCAATACGATCGGGTATTTAATGTCATCCGGTAGATTGGGGGCTCTGCGTAGGCGACCACCCACTCTGATGAGGGTGTGAGCGTCGCTCTCGGGGGCCAGATGAATTAATCTGCTGTCGGATGGGACGGGCTTTCCTCCCTGTAGACAGGCCAATTCATCGGGGAACGAGTCTCTCTGGGCTCGCTGCAGTAGAAGCAATTCTGCTTCCTCGTAGTTAGCTGCTGACATATCAGCGGGGGACTTGCACTCCGGGTGGTACCGCAGGAATGTTCTTTGTTGTGCACTCTCTATGGACGTGCAATCGTTTATGTTAGGGTCGGTGGAGGCTACGGTGCTCAATCCACAGAACACAGACTTCTTAATTTCCACCTCCTCTGGACTGGCTTCCCTCGGGATAGGCATGGGCCACTGTCCTTCCGGGAGTCTTAGGAATGCGGGGCCGTCACTGTAGACATTGCGACGGGTGAGGTCATCCAGGGGCATCCCCCGGGTGATGACGTCAGCTGGGTTCTGTTTTGTATCAACGTAGCGCCACTCTGTTTCTCCGGTTAACTCTTCGGTTAAGTCTTGAATCTCGGTGACTCTGACTCCCACGAAGACTTTGTACTTGCATGAGTCCGATTTGATCCAGGCGAGTACCGTCGTGGAATCTGACCACAGGATTGTTCTAGACACCGGTATGGTGAGCTCACGTTGGATGAGCGTGGCTAGGTGCGCTCCGGCTAGGGCTGCGCAGAGCTCTAGACGTGGGATAGATTGTTGCTTGCGTGGGGCTACTCTCGAGCGGGCGAGGACAAATGCTGTGTAGATCTCTCCCCCTTGGTCTTGGGCCCGCAAGTAGGCTACTGATCCGTATGCGACCTCTGAGGCGTCACTGAAGACGTGCAAGTCCATTTTACATGTCTCTGGCCTCACCGTGGGTGGGAAGTAGCTTCGGCGCATATTAACGCCTGGGAGTGAGTGGAGCTCCATCTCCCACTCTCTCCAGGTGGATGCAAGGTGTGCGGGAATGGGGTCGTCCCAGCCCTGGTCCTTGTCCCACAATGCTCGTACAATCATTTTTGCCCTGGTGGTGTACGGTAGAATACATCCTAGCGGGTCATATTGTCGGGCGAGTGTTGTGTACACACTCCGTCTGGTGGTCGGCGCCGCCGCCGGCCTTCCCTGCTCCGTAGTCAGGGGCTTGTGTCTGTAGTGAAGCGAATCTGTTTTGAATCGCCACACCAATCCCAGGGTCATCTCCTGGGCTTCTCCCGGGATTGTAGCCATCCAGGTCTCGCTGCTGGCTGCCTTGTCCTCGGAGGAGAGGCTGCGCAGTACTTGCGGATCGCTGCTGGCCCACTGCCTGAGATCAAAGCCGCCTTTGATCAATGAGGCGCGGAGTTTAATCAGGAGAGCCTCGGCTTCTTCCTGGGTTGAAAGGCTTTGTAGACAGTTGTCTACGTAGAAGCTGTTCTTTACGCTGTGTCGGACCTCTTCGTCCGCTGCTGGGTCCTCTGCTACATGTTTCTGTAGTGCAAATGTCGCACAGCAGGGGCTGCACGTCGTTCCGAAGGGGAGGACTTCCCATTGGTAGATGGCTGGGTGCTCATCTCCTGGCTTCTCTCTCCATAGGAACCGTAACAGGGGCTTGTCCGCCTCTACTAATCTCACCTGCAGGAACATTCCTTTAATGTCCCCGCTGATGGCCACCTTTTCCTGGCGGAAGCGGAGTAGAACGCCGAGTAGGGAGGGGCCGAGTGTGGGACCGGGCAGTAACTCTTTATTCAGATTTTGGGATCCGATCTGGTAGCTGCAGTTAAATACTATGCGGTCTTTACCGTTGTGATGGACCTTGTGGTGGGGCACGTACCACGATTCAGTGGTCTGGTCAGCCTCTTTAATGTCCATCTTTGTGACGTGTCCCGCTGTGATGAGCTTCTCAATCTCAGCGCGGTATACACTCTCTTGGGCGGGGTTCTTGGCTAAGCGCCGCTCCGTGTTCAGCAGGTACCGTTCTATGGCGTCTGTCTTGGCGTGGAAAGTAGGCATTCCTTCTCGCCGCAGGAGTGGCGTGGCGTATCTCAACACGCCGTTGACCGGGACTCTCTTGGTCCCTGTCTCGAGGAGGTGAATGGCGTAAATGTCATCGTTAGAGCGAATGTCTTTCTTTCCATTCTTAAAGGGCATTTGTTCCAAGCTCCATAGCCGCTCTACGTGTTGCAGGAGTGCGGTTTCTCCCTCTGTGACTCGGGAGTGGAGACATCTAGTGGCTGTACTTCGGTTGAGAGATTTGGCGAGCGGGCCTTGGAGAGTCCATCCCAAACGGGTCTCGACTGCTGCAGGACAGCCTCGGGGTCCGGTATGAACCCGGTCTATCGGGACAATGAGGTCTGCATGGTCGGAGCCTATCAACAGGGTCGGCATAGCATTGTCTATGAGCGGGATCGGTAACTTGCGCAGATGTGCATATTTCTCCATCAGCTTGGCGACGGGGTATGTGTACCGCGACAGTCCTATTTCTTGGCTGGTGAAAGCGTCTGCAATCTGGTACCGTCGCTCAGGCTGGCCGCTTGCTGCGATAGAGAATGAGACATTCTCGCCCTTTATCGTCTTCAAATCTCGTCTTATTGTCCGAATTGTCATTTGGGTTTCGCTTCCCAGCAGCCCTAGCTGGGCCGCAGCGGAGGCGAGCAGCAGGGTCTTCTCTGACCCGTCATCGAGGACGGCGTAAGTGTCCAGGACTTTATTCTGGTAGCTTAGTGTCACACGCACTACTTTTAGGAGTACTCGGGCTCCACTGCTGCTGGCGGGATCGATGTACATGACGCTCGCTTTGCGGCTGGATGGTGCAGGTGAAGGGCGCCGTCTGTTACTGTCGTGAAGTATGTCCAGATGGGCTCCATCGCACTTGGTGCACCTTTTCTTTAAGCGGCATTCGGCTGCCATGTGTGAGCGCGCACAGCGAAAACAGCGCTTGTTGGACTTTATCCATTGACCTGCTTCCTCCGCGTTCAGCTTGGGGAAGGAGTCACATTGCGCTAGCCAGTGTTCTTTCTCACAGTAGGGGCACACTATCTTCCACTTCTCCGTTCTGGAGGGGGTACTGTGGCTCCTGCTGCTCGGTACTGACTCCGATTGGTGCATCACAGTCACCGATCTTCTTCCATCATTTAGTCGTCTGGTTCCTTCTCTGGAGCCAGGGGTGCTCCGTCCGAATGTATCTAGCCGTAGGCTGCTGACTTCTCTCGCCAGGAAGTCTGCTAGATCGAGGAGGTTCGGTTCGGGGCCATTCGGGTCTCTGTGGTCCCTCTGCCGCCTAAAGCGCTCCTGACGAGCGGGCGGCAGCTTCTCCAGGATCCTTTCCACATTTGAGTTGGCGTAAAGTTCATACTTCCCCTTCTCTCTTTGCGCTCCCAACATCCCTACCAGGGACTGCACTCTGATGGACAGGTCGTCCAGTGCTCGATTGTCTATTGCTGGGGGTAAGCGGTCGATGTGTCGGATCTCCTGGATCACGTAATCCCATATGTGCCCATACCTCTGGTCCAATGCTACCAGCGCTGCTGTGTATGGGGTGGTGGAAGTCGCGTAGGCGAGCGCTATATTATGTGCGCGGGGCACCTTTAAGTGCTGCAGTAGGATGGCGTATTTGTGGCGTTCATCCAATACATCCACCAACATGGTCTCCAGACACATGCGGAGTTCTGTATACTGGGCGCGGTTCTCTTGGGTGAAGTCGGGTACCATAGGCGTGCCAATGTATGACGCTGACTGTGGATACATCGGCGAGCGTTGGGGGAGAGGCCTCCTAGGCGAGTCTCCTCCCGCTTCTTGGTATGGGCTGGTACCGGCAGTGTACCATGGCCCGCTTGTCCAGGTGCTGTTCCTCGGTGCGGGTCGTGCGTCGTGCTCACCCGTGTATAGAGTCGGGGGTCTGTAGCGCAGCTCCGCGGGAGTATAGCCTGGGCTGTACCGGACCTCCTGGTCCGGTAGAGTACTGTGCTGTCTTCGGGCGTGGTTCTCCTCCTCTTCCTCTTCGTCTTCAGTTAGGTCATCCAGTGCTTGTAGTCTCTGGTTTAGCCTCTCCACAGGATATGCTGCTCCTTCCCGGTTGCTAGGTCTCGCTTGGACCGGTGGGGGGAGGTGGTCTGTGGGGGGTATAGACCTCGTCTGTTGGTCAAGTTCAGGGTTGTTTACTCGGCTAGGGGATGCCGCCCTGGAGGTGTGTCTAGACGAGTTCCTGGAGCCTCTGGCGGAGGGAGAGGGTGTTGTCCGTCTGATCAGCTGTTCTATTAGTTGCGCTTGCTGTCTGTCGCGCTCTGCGTCCCGTTGAGCACCGGCTCGTTCTCGGGCCACATTCTCTTCCATCTGAATGCGTCTTATTTCTAGACGTATCTGCTCTTCTTCGCTCCGCTGCTGGATCTGCAGTCGGTCGCGTTCAGCAGCGGCGTTCAGGCTGATGAGGAAGGCCTGCTGTAGGGTCCTCTCTGCCTCGGGAGAAGGCGGTTGTATAGGGGAGCCTTCCCTCGGGGTACTCTTTGCGGAGCCTTGGAGCTCTATCTCCACGGTGCTCTCCCCGTCTTCTTCCGTGCCGAGTTCTCTCTCGGTAGCGTTGTATTCCTCCCGGGACTCATCGGGGACTACTTCTTCAGTACTGGCGGGGTGTGAAGTCATGTCTGGTTCCCACTGGTCCCCACCGTGAACTTGGTCAGTTACATTAGAGCCCGTAGGGGCCTCTATGGTCGGGGTAGTCTGGGCGTTGGGGTTAGACATACTTTTACTTTCTAGTTTTACCGCGTTTACTGTTAGTAGAAGACTAGGTTGTTGACTGACAGCGTAAGCCTCTAAGTACTGAGGGAGCCGTCGTTCGCGCTGCGGGCGTTGGTTAGGAGGATCGTTTCGTGGAGTGTTCATCATAGGCCATTTCAATATTAATAACACTATATTAATATTACACTAATTACCATCCGGCTCGAAGGACCAATTGTAACTGAGGGGTACAATTCCCTGACTGTATTACTAGATATGATACTTACTACCACTACCTTTGTACTTAATATTCGGCCACCCAGTACACGGCATAAATATATTATCATGAACACTCTCACGTAGATGAAACGGATCCAACACAAATGTACGAATTAGAAACAAGTCTTTATTGCCTACACAGCGATGGTGTGTAGACTAAACACTTAATCACTTAATTACATTTATGAATTGAAATAGTATGCACTTTTATGGCAAGGAGTATTCGTCGGTATATCAATAGATAATGTCCAATCTCTGAAGGCGCAGGTGGTAAATATACGACCTGGAATAGTTAAGGAATAACAGCAATGATACTTTAATGATTATAGGCTGGATACACTAGAGGGGGTTAATCCGGTCGATTGTAAGCCGACAGGAGTAGGAGGGGGGGGGGGTAGAATCCAGCTGCCTCGTCCGGCCAAGGGTATCCCAGGAGAACCCACTGTAGTGCCGTTCAATGCGCCGGCGATCCTTGGACCACAGATGAAAGCAGGTGGACTCTTTGTGGGCCGGCTCTCTCCGGTCCACGGGGGAGAGATGTGGAGAGACCTCGTCTTGCAGAGCGTCTCCTCACCTTGTGTCCTCTCCAGGGGGGGGGTTCCAACACACGGTAGTGTCGGGGGTCTTTATCCATAGAATAATCAAAGTATCCAAAGCATAATCCGTGCCTGGGAAGGCGGGCTGTCGTCGGTAGAATAATCCGGTATACAGGTCCACTCGCTCGTCGGCTCTGGGGCTCCTCGGGTGCAGCTTCACATAGGGTCAACCACCCTGGGTAAGCAGCCAGTTCTCTGCCCGAAACGATGGGGTACTGACTACGGTAGTATTCTCACCGCACGAAGCACTATATATTAACAGACTATTATTAGCTTAATAGACTACGTCCAACTCGACGATATAGTGCCAAATATGACTATTCAAATATTAATATACACGATGTCTCAATACCGATGGTAGGCGAACTTGGCCTTACTCCCACACGTGGCATCGCGGGGAGGCTTTACGTCTGTGACTCTATTGGAGGGTAAGAAACTGGACTGAAAAGAAAGTCCTACTTTAGTAGCGCAGTATATATACGCACTATGAACAAATAGTCCCATTAGTGGTGCGGTAGCCAAATTCCTACGCGGAACTAGGACTTGTTCGTACATGTCGAGCGGTACGTTTGAACTGGGTCTGAGGGGTATGGCAGCCTGGCACCAAGGTCTCGACCAATAGTAGAATGGAGACTATTATGGGATGTTCAGTAGGCTAGAATGGATATTCAATGCATATTGTACAAGGAATATACAAGGGATATCAGGGAATATTAGAGAATATACAAATACAATTAAATATATATATATAAATAAATATATATATTCGGTTTAATCTGGCCCTTCACAACAATAGTTATAGTCACAGTTCTGCTAATATCAGCCCCAGGGCCCTATTCCTCATACCTGGTTCAACTAAGTAGATCAAAACGCTGATTCAGTCTCGTTCATTCGAACCAGACTTGATACTCAGGATAATTGCGGGCGGCCGCCTCACCTGAAAAGACAGCAGGTGTCGATCGCAGAAATCCTGATTTTCTAACGGCATTGATTGATTGATTGATTGAAAACTTTATTAACAGATTGCAGAATGGGTACAATACAGTACGGCGCAATAGCCTCGTCGACAAGTTAAATGCATAATCTATAGGCTAATGTTAAGTCCCTTATTACCCCAATCAATCAGATTATATTTCTTTAAATGTGCCTGCTGGCAGTAGGCTTAATGGAATGAATAATCAAATGAGATCTATTGCTAGCGAAAATAATTAGTTCAACTCTTTCAGAATAAGTAGATACAGCTATATTTGATACACTAAGTAGGGTCCTGGGCGTGACGTTAGACCCTGATCCACTCACTGCCTTTTTCGGTATCCCAAATACCCCTACGATTGATTGCATCTAGGGCTGCAAAACGAGTTGTGGCGTTCACTACCCTCCTCGCTAGGAGACTTATTCTCTTTAAGTGGATACACCCTTCCCCACCTACTCACAACAGATGGATACATGAGATACTACATTGCGTTAAGCTTGAGCGAATCAGATTCTCCCTAAATGGCTCCCTTGAAACATTCCAAGTGACCTGGCAACCATTTCTGCAACACATCGATACCCTGACTATCAATGAAGAGATTTAGAAAGGATAGAGCTTTACACCTTTAACTACACTTCCTTATTTTTTTTTGTTATTTTATTCCTATTTTCTAATCCCCCCCCCCCCCCCCCACCCCCCCACCCCCCCTTCCCTGTCCTGGTATGTATGGGTGTGAATGAGACCCCGGGGGCTGGGTGGGTAACTGGGGGAGGGAGAGGGGAACGGGAGACGCAGCTGCGGAAGGTCAAACTACCCAAGAATTACCACATAATATGGGCAGGGGTGGGGAAAGAGTGGAATAACCTCATTGATGAAGTTCTTCCACAGCCACAGCCGTGCTGGAGAGTTTTCTTTCTGTGTTTTTAGTTCCTTCTTTACTTCTTTTTATCTAAATGTTTGTGCATAATACAGATAGGTCTGATTGATACTATTACTGTTTTTTTGTTTTTCTTTCTCAATAGCATCTATGCTGTATGTTTGGATGTTTTGCAGATGTGTTTTCAACAACTCCGGTGTGGGGGGGCTGGGGTGGGTATGAGGGAGGGGAAGGGGAAATGAAAGAGGAAGAAAAGAGAAAAAGATGGAAAATGAATGATGTTTTTGCCAATTGTAAATGTACAACTTACTTTTCCTGTAATAAAGAAATTTATAAAAACATTAAAAAAATAAGTAGATACAAACACGCCCAAAGAGTATCTAATTGATACGAATTAATAGATGAGGATATCTGTATGAGAATATCTGCACTGTATGTGCTCGGCTTAGGTATCATCAAATAACGGTGTCAGAGAGGCTTGGAGGCTATACAGTTTCACTATTAATCAGGTTTTAATCTGTTTCGGACATCATCCATACATGTATTTAATTGATTAACCTTTGGTTTATACCAGTGACACCTCATGTTCATCATCAGATAACAGTGCTTGAACAAATAAATGCATTTTCTCAAATTCATTCGTCAAAACGTCAAAGGCTTACAATTGCTCATTCATTTTCTCAAGTCACATCCACGTCATCAAATCCGTCAAACAGCGCATCTCCTCAAACATTTTAATCCCAGTTACAATATCACAATAACGTGTGAGTGACAGTGATACAATTCAACAATCCACAGATTCCTCGTAATTCATAATCCAGTCCACGCATAAAGACGCTTCAATTTATGCTTGAATGAAACACAATCCGGGCGCTCCGTTAAGCAAATACATCCACAGCAGAGAATATGAAACTAATCAGAGCCAAACGCCCGATAGGTTTCATTCATTAAAAATATCCCAGCGGGATTCACATTTGCAATGCTCCGCGTTATTAAAATAACCATCAGTGTGTATCGCGACTCGCGAGTGCCGTATCCGTATAAATATGACATGCATTATTTAGGACAAAGTAAATCTATACGCTGAATATGATTTATTATCAGCATTTTAGGTATATTATTTTACATTTCAAAAGCCCCCTCTAGAAGAACGAAGCACAAAAACATAATTCAGAATGGTATAATAGGATCTAGACTGTGAGGATTATTTCAGGAAGCGAGCTGCATTTCTTTGCGAGGGCGTGGCCATGCAGGTTATCGAGCTAACTGAACTAAACCCTGCCCTCGACCAGGTTCAAACTTTCTGATATGTTGCCATAGCGATTTAGACAATCCGACGTCGGGGAACGGAAAGGTCTGGCTTAAGTCAAGCTATGCTGAAAATTATCCCGCTAACTCAGTTAGCCAGGTACGAGGAACAGGGGCTGTTCTAGAATGCTGGTTTGTGTTTGTTTTTGTTCAGTTGAAACCATCTACAGCAGGGCTATTCAACTGGCGGCCCGCGGGCCAGATCCGGCCTGCGGGATGATTCTGACCGGCCCGCAAAAGATTACATGATAATTAGAAAAATATATATATATTATTTCTTTTTTTAATTTACATTTTTTTTTCTCGTGTCAACGTTCACACGCACAATTGAGCCAAAAGTCACTCAATTAATGACAGATTTCATTGATAAATTGAGGGAAAACTTTGCAAGTCAATTTGATGAATTTGACATGCCCAGAGAATTGATGCATTTTGTGAGCAACCCATTTGCCAATGTAGCTGCTATTTCCACAAAAGGACAAGAGTTCCTTGCATCACTTCACATTGATGAAGGTCTCCTGCAACTTGAAATAATTGACATGCAAGCATCATCTGCTCTGAAGCAGGCACTTGAGAATGAATCCACCACAACATTTTGGATAAAGTGTATTCATGTCAACACATTCCCCAAAATAAAAACGCTGGCAATATCTGTGCTAACAATGTTTGGCTCAACATACACCTGTGAATCCTGTTTCTCTCACATGAATGCCATTAAAACAAGCAACCGTGCCTCCTTGACAAATGAGCATTTGCATCACTGTTTGCGGGTAGCCCTCACTTCCTATGAACCCTCTTTCTCTGCAATTGCCCAGTCAAAGAAGTGCAATCGCTCTCATTAGATGTGTGTATGTAGGCTAGGCCTGTCTGCCCCCCACCCCCCTGATGTTTGAGAGTTAAGAGTGGACAATAAGTGCTAATAAGATGCTGTGATTTGCTGTTGTCGCACAGACATGAAGCACTTTTTCATAAGCTCAGCTGCACTATAAATGTGTTTTTTTGTTCAAGTTTTGATGTTAGAATGTTCAGATGCACACCATGCACTTTTATTTTATTTTTATATTGAAATGTTGAAGAGGATATGTTGCAGTTGTTGCACAGTCATAAATGAAGCATTTTTTTTTTTTTTTTTTTTTTTTTAAGTATACTACTTTTACAATGTAGTTAAATAAAAGTTGTGAAAATGTGGTTGCGTGTTGTGTCAAGTGTAGCACGGGGAGGCGCCGTGGCAGTCCGGCCCCTGGCCCCTTGGGTTTCTGACAATGTGGCCCCCTGAACAATTTAGTTGAATAGCCCTGATCTACAGTGTAGACCTTTTCAGTGGAATTGCACTGCTGGGGAGCAGCTTGGGCCCAAGTGTATTTCAACTATTGAAACAGTTTGTAACAGGGCCAGCACTGTGGTTCAGGGCACAAGTGCATCAGATGGATGGTCAGGTACTGTATAAGCAAACACTGCAACAGGAAATAATCTTGGCCCCTTTAGAATATTTACATTGTTAAGTTTACCAATAGACAAACTATTTTCATTCCATTCAAGAATCACTTGCACCAATGTTTTGATTTGACTGGATAACACCCCTTCCTGACATAGAGCGACGCGAGCGAGCGAGAAAAAGTGATTAAAATGTATTAGTTTCAATCAGACTATCCCGACCTGCCGCGAGCGACAGCGAACTGAGCAGCGATGTCGCTCACCCCTCAAATATTCGCTCGCTGTGTCTCTAGTTGAGCAATTACGCGGCCGAGTCCCGCCCCTAAACACTTTTTATTGGTCGAGAATCACAGGCTGCTTTTGCCCCCTGTACACACACACACAGACACACTCGGACACGCGCTGCGTCATATCAGGACAGTGTCGTGCGCGATTTCGTCTCCAGTTCGCTCGCTCGCTGCCTGTCAGGAACCGGTGTCAGGAAATAATTCTAGTGGAAATCTGAGTCAATATGTGGTTGTTGTTGTTGTTGTTGTTGTTGGTGTTGTTGTTGTTGTTGTTGACAGAATTGTGTGCAACAATTATCATGATATTTACATTTACATTTAGTCATTTAGCTGACGCTTTTATCCAAAGCGACTTACAAGTTTTGTACGACAAAGTGCTGCAGTGTCGAGTGTATGTTCGTATATTAGGAAGGATTGCTCATTTAGCAAAAGGTATGTCTTAATTAGAACTAAGCAGGTGACATGTTGCCTGGTCAAGTATTTAAAGATTGCTATTGTCTATTACTAGCTGCTGCATAGTAGATTGCCACTAGATAAAGTGGCAAGAATCTGGATAAAATCATTGCTTTATCCGTCTTATTCAGATGATGCTGATTTTGACCCTATCTTGGTCCATATATGGGGATAAGTGTTTACCGTAACACGAAGGCTTCCCCAATCTGGAGGCCAGACCCTGTGTAAAGTGACCACAATATCCATGTGTGATAAGAAAATATTTTCCCTTGTGTACTCATGCTTTGAATTAGCTGTCTAGAATTCTGATATCAAAATAAAAGAGAAACATCTCCCTAACCAGATTCATCATGTTCAAAAGACCTATAGTAACAACCCTGCTGCCAGTAATTGCCAAAGGAAAATTCTTGGTGAGCTAATGCTAGGTAGCCATTTTAGCTAGCTGTGACGCTAACGTAAACTAATTTAACGTAAGCTAAATGTAACATAAACTAATTCTAACATAACGTAACATAGTAATGATACATACAGTACACTGGTTAAGATACAAATGCCAATATATTATATATTGCTGATCTAACAATGGTACAGTAGTAAGCTATGGTATGTTACCGCCCCACAGAGGGTCAGAATAGGCCCCCACACCTCCACAGCCATCAGCCTCAGCACCGGATCCCCTGAGGGCTGCGTGCTGAGTCCCCTTTTTTACTCCATTTACACCCACGACTTCACCGCAGTCCACCCCAGCAACACCATCATCAAGTTCGCTGACGACACCACCGTGGTGGGCTGCATCACAAAAGGTGACGAGACCGCATATCGCGACGAAATAGAGCAGCTGTCAGCCCTGTGCAAGGATAACAACCTACAGCTGAACAAGCTAAAGACCCAGGAGATGATCGTGGACTACAGGAGGAAGAAGACCGACATACAGCCCTTGTATATCAACGGGGGATGTGTGGAGAGAGTCTCGGTCATCAAGTTCCTGGGTGTCCACCTGGAGGATGACCTGACCTGGAGAATCAACACCACAGCGATAGTAAAAAAAGGCACAGCAGAGACTCTACTTCCTGAGAGTACTAAGAAACTACCACCTCAGACAAGACCTGCTTGTGTCTTTTTACCGCTGCTCCGTGGAAAGCATCCTCACCTACTGCATAAATGTGTGGTTCCTCAGCTGCACAGCCGCAGAGAGGAAGGCGCTCCAGAGGGTCGTCAACTCGGCCCAGAAGATCATCGGCTGCCCCCTCCCCTCACTGGAGGGACTATACAACTCCCGCTGCCTCAAAAAAGCAGTAAAAATACTGAAGGACCCACACCACCCGGGCAACAAGCACCTCGTGCGGCTGCACTCGGGCAGGCGTTTCAGCGTCATGCCCACCCGGACTAACAGACTGAAGTTTAGTTTTTATCCCAGGGCCATATGTGCACTAAACTCAGCTAAATTTGAAAACAACAGTCTCTTTGCACCCCCCCCCCCCCCCCCACGCACACACACACACAACATTAAGAGATAGTGCAATTATATTTTATACCCCCCTGTTTTATTAATGTTATTTACGCCCCACCCTGTTTTTATATTTAACACTGTGTTTAGGACTGTTTTTATTTGTATTTTTTTACTAGCACCTAGGGTTGCATTTTTTAATTTCGTTGTAACAACTGTAACAATGACAATAAAGATCTATTCTATTCTATTCTATTCTATGTTATCCATTGGTTCTATGTCGTATAAGCTCTCGCTCAGCGTCTATTGCACATATCTCACTTCAGTACTTGTGCACTGAATAAAAACTCACAAAATGTACCTTTACATACCAACATCCATCTGGCCACACCCCCCGCCACCTATATAAGCAGGGGTGTGGCCACACACTCACCTCCTTCTTCACTTTCACCACAAGAGAGTGCCTGTATACTAATCACTTGACGAGGTTATTAGCTGAAGAAAGTTGAGTAAAGCGTTCACATTATTTCTTGCTTTTTTCTTTCTCTCATACAATTCAAAAGAAAAAGGCTAAGCTATAATGTTTACCTCGGGGGGTCACGCTAGCAACGTCGCCCTTCACAAGCGATTCTTCATTTCCTCCTCTGCCGTACGTCTTGGGGCGGGTTTGACGCCGCTGTCGTGGGCGGCGTCCGCGCCCGGTAGGCGTCCGGTGGGTAGCTTGCCTCTCCAAGGAGCTGGTGCACCAGCGTCGTCTCCTGTGAGATGGCCTGGTTCCGGCTCTGGTTCCTTTGCCGCCGGAGAGTCGTCTGCCGTTGGGCGGCCGGCTCCTCTCGTGGCGGAGGATTTGAGACGCAAGCTTTTTTCGTCTGCTCGCTCTCGTCGTAGGATGGCAGCTTGCAGACGCGAACGGCCTGGTTTCGGGGAGTTGCTGGAGCCGGATAATGATTCGTCTGTTTCTCCGTGGCCAATGGAAACAGAGGATTACATGGTAGAGGCAGATGGGTTGTTGTTCGACGCCCCGGTGGAGTCATGTCCGCCTCCCGTTCAGGTTGTGATATCTCCTTGGGGTCCCTCGTATTCTGGTGTTCTCCGACTCAGCGACGAGATGCCCTACTATCAGCCACATCGGAATGTGGCTCTGCAATGGTCAGTAGTCTGTCGCATGTGAGGGACGCGGGCTCGGTGGGGGAAAGTATGCAGGGGGAACTGCGTGCTTTGTTCCCCGAGCTCATGGCGGCGGCGGCAGTCGCAAACGGCGTGCCGCTGCCGCAGCCACTGCCTGCTCCTGTCCCTAATGATCTCATAGGTCATTTATGGCAACATCGTCTTGTGAGGGAGACGGGCGTTGTCTACCCATTTTTCCCCTCAATGAAGGCCTACGTCCATCAGGGACAGGTGGTCTCCCACATCACAGGCCTCACTCCCACCTACGTGCGAGTCACGAGGGTGGCGGGTCTGGTAGAGGGTATGAAGGAGGGGGTGCCTCGGCTTGATAGGCCGATGGCGGCTCTCCTTTGTCCTGAGGTGGTGTGGGAGCCTTTGCGGAAGCCGGTTCTCCACGGGAAGTCGTTCATCGCCGCGACTCAATCCCTAGCTGCCACATCTAACATCGCGCAGCTAGCGAGGTTTATGTCCGGGATAATGACGGGCGGTACGGAGCTGACCGAATTACATCATGATCAGCTTGCCCAGGCGGCCGGAGCCATCCTGCATCTGGTCCAGCTGCAGGCCGTCGCCGCTGGGAAGGTACGCGCCCTGGCCACTCTAGCTCAGCGCCACCTTTGGCTGGAGCAGGCGCGTGTGCCGGAAAAGAAGAGGTTTCTACTACTGACGGCACCCCTCTCCGATGCTGGGCTCTTCGGGTCGGCGTTGCAGCTCATGACTACAACCTGCAGGGAAATGCAGGAGGAGCGGTCCGTGCTCCAGCCTCATTTCCCCCCGCCCGATGTCGCCGGTGGAGTCAGGCGGAAGGCTCGTCGTCGGGGATCCGCGGCCGAAGCCGCCGCCGCTACCACCGCCACTGCTGGCCCTTCGGCAAAGAAGGCCAGGAGGAGAGAGGGCGCCTCGACCACTGCAGCCGGCCCATCCACGCTCGGAGGTGACGGTAGGGATTGTTGAGACCAGGCACCAATCCTTTACCGTCCCTCCGGGGCTCCCCGGGGTGGCAAACCCCGAGCGGCTCGTGGCAGGCGTCGCTAGAAAGTGACTTTTCCCCCTATTGTTTCCCCTGTTTCCCTTCCCCGGCCCACGTATGATTTTGTCCAAATAAAAGTCCCTCCTAGGAGGGACTGTATTTTGTTACAAACTGTGTTTATTCAATACATATGATGGGGATACGATGTGTGAACCTTCGCTAGTGTGGGTTTGATAGGAGGGCTAGACTTTTAGTCTTTGTTTGGTTGCTACATTACATGTGTGCTTAGCAAGGCCTGTGGCTGACACTCGGTCGAAAGGGTTTTTTCTTCCTCGACCTGAAGACTTATGTTCTTCATATAAAGGTAGAGGTTAGTTGTGTGTTCTGTTGCTTAAACGGTGATATTGAGCCACAACACTGTTGTGTTGGTCTGCAGTAGTGCTTGTGTGTGTAATGGTACCACTGTCTTTTAGACCGCTCTCTCTCTCTCTATCAAATCTTCTGTGTTCTTGCAACATAAAACACGGGTGTTGTGTTTACATATAAACCTTGGCCTTGTTATAAACCCTGTTCACAGACTTGTCTGTGGCTAGCGTGCGTTGGGCTAGCTTATCCTTGGATATTCGCTGTTCGTTAGCATGCTGGCTACTTAAGGTATCATATGGCTATTGTTGTTGTCGTATTTGAGGGTTGGGCTTGCAAGGGGGTAACCGCATAAACCCCTTCTTCCCTCTTCTGATTGGTCGGGGGGTTTTTGACCCTCTTTTCATTCAGTCGGCCAAGCTGTTAGGTCAGCTCGGCACAGGGGGGGGTTCTCTGACTCCGCACCTATCACAGGCAGTTGAGTCATGGTATTCCCCCCGTCATAGAATACGTCACTGGGCATGTTTCTATTGGACGATGGCTTCCGTGAGTTTTTTGCAGACCCATGTGTGGTTCTCTGTTATTGTCAAGTTGTCGGGGCAGAGCGTAGGAACTTGGTGTTCTGCTACGCTCGATATATGTGTAACTTGAGTCTGTTAGTCACATGGCTCACTGTTACCTTGACTTTTCAATTTATAGCTCACGTGGGAAGTCTCTCTGAGGATTCCCGTCTCCCTCTTGTGGAGAGGTTGGCAGGGTGTAAAAATGAAAAGAGTTTTTCCCTCAGCCGCGTCACATGGGATCCATGTCAGTCTGTGTTTTCTCTCTTTTTTGAATAAAGAGCAGAGGAAATGAAGCACGGCGGCTTCTTGTCGTTCTCCCAGGCGGATTGGAGGAACAATGTCTGGTGTACTAGGTTTGTCTCTACGAATTCTCGTTCATATCTGGGGGATGTTAACGGAATAGATCAAAGCATAGGTAGAGGGGTCTCACGCCCTTGGGGTGGGCCACTGAGCGCGGTACGTATGGGACCGTCTGGGTGGCGCCCTCTATAATGTTTTAGATCGACACGCTTACCTACCCCCCCTCCTAGAGTTGGGGATGTTGGCGTGATTAGGGCACGGGTGCACAGGGTTGCAGATCTTCTGTTCTGGTACCCTGAGGGACTTGTGCTTTTTTCAGGGGGAAAAATGCCGGGTCGGCCCGGGTGTCACAGGGTTAGGCGTTATGGAGATGTTCGTGGTTGTACTACGTTTACCCCTCACTATCGCTTGGTACATGTTGTGTTGTACCTTGCGCTGTGCTAAAGGGGCCTGGTTTTTTCCTCCATTCCTTTTGCCCATCTCTTCTCCCGCTTACGCATGGCTGAGAGGGGGCTGTTGAGGTGTTTTTTATAGAACTCCTCTGGCATTCCTGTGTACGTCCCGGTCCGCCGGGCCCAATCCGAAGTTGTTTTCGACGACCCGTAGGCCTGGGATAACCCCTTTTTGAAAACTAAAACGCTTGTACTGCGGTATAGCCAGTGTATACCCGTAGGTGTGTTTTGGAGTTTTTTCTTGAGGGGTTATAGGAACGACCGCCGCATGTTAAATCAAGAGGGTGGTTGATTCCCTGGTGTGTTGGAGCGGAGTCAACTCCCGGGTTACCCGTTTGAGTGTGCCCCTGCACGTTCATGACGTCTGCCAATCGTGTCAGCCTTCTCTGCCTCTGCCCCTCTAGAGCGTCTGGGATTTTTGGTGGAGGCTTTGACATGGTGCTCAACAATGCCAGCTTCCGCCCCTTCCGCTGGGGTGCTGTTTTCAGTTGACCCCTTTGGCGCCTGTCTCATCCGCAGTGCTCCAGGCTCGGGTCAAGTGCCTGCTGCCTGGATTGAGGGATCGGCCTCTTCTGGAGGTCGTCTCCCCGGTGCGCTGCCTGCTCCCGCTGTAGTGTAGCCTCTTGAGTGCTTCGAGTTACGGCCATGCTGACTGCCTGAGTATGCCAGGGTCAGTGAGCCAGGCGGCGTGCTAGTGGGGGGAAGGGCCTGCTCTTGGATGGGCCCTGTCCGAATACGCTGGCGATGTGGGGGGCGGTGTCACTAAGTGACCGCCTGGTGAGGTCTTGATGCTGTGGCGTCATTGGCCTCTCCGGGCCCCCTTTTTCCGGGGGGATCCAGTCCCTTCTGGATCTGGGTCTTCCTTCGTGCTCCGCTGCTACGGCCTTGCCACAGGGTTGTGCTTTGCTCCTGACCCGTGTTTTTGTGGGCGGTAACGTGGTTTGTTCCTTCCGTTCATTCCCTAGTGGCATGCGGGTTGTGCATGTGCGTAGTCGTGGGGTCAAGCCACGGTCTGCTCACCCTGTGCGTTGAGTTGCTCGAGTTCCTCTTCGCACGGTCGGATCCGTCTCCCTCCCGTCCTCCAATAGGGAGGGTATCCCTCCATTAGGGAGGGTCGGGGGGCTCGGTCCTCCCCGGTTCTGATGGTTGTGGGGGGCCTCAGTGGGGTACATTTGTCGAGCATCAGCTCCCGCTCAGCTCCTGTTGTGCAATAGACGCTGAGCGAGAGCTTATATGACATAGAACAGTAGGTTATGAATATAACCGTGTTCTATGAGTATAGTGACACTCAGCGTCTAGACGCCACTGCGGCCCTTGATCTTGCCTTGTGGTGAAAGATTGAGAAGGAGGTGAGTGTGTGGCCACACCCCTGCTTATATAGGTGGCGGGGGGTGTGGCCAGACGGATGTTGGTATGTAAAGGTACATTTTGTGAGTTTTTATTCAGTGCACATGCACGAGAGTGAGATATGTGCAATAGACGCTGAGCATCACTATACTCATAGAACACGGTTATATTCATAACCTACTGTTAATGTGGGTCGAAACAGTAATTAAAGTACCTGTTTCTAATTCAAGATAAATTAGCTAAAGATACAGTAAGTCAATGCAAGGTGCAACCAGTGAGCTGTGATGTTCCACAAGGAAGCATACTAGGGCCGCTACTGTTCCTAATTTATGCAAATGACATGTCGTCAGCTTGTGACTGCAACTTGTTCCTGTTCGCGGACGACTCAGCCCTGCTGGTCTCTGACAAGAACAAGTTACAGGTTGAAAAAACCCTCAGCTCGGAACTAGGCAAAATCTGCATCTGGCTCGCTGATAACAAACTATCATTACACATGGGCAAAACAGAGTCCATTCTCTTCGGTTCAAATAACAAACTCAGCAAGACCGACGGCTTCTCAGTTACAGTGGGTGACAATATTGTCATAAGGAAAGATGAAATTACATACCTACTGTAGGTTCCATCCTAGAGGCAAATCTTTCCGGTGACAAAATGGCATCTAATGTAATAAAAAAAAGTCAACCAACGAACTCGATTCTTGTACCGGATCTCCTCTCTGCTAAACAAGAATACCCTGAAGACTCTGGCAGGAGCACTCATTCAAGGGTACTACGACTATGCTTGCACTTCATGGTACCAAAGCACCTCAAAGGCGCTAAAAACAAAATTACAAACATCTCAAAACAAACTGGTCAGACTACTGCTTGACCTTACTCCTAGAACCCACCTCACCCCTGCCCACTTTGACAACCTAGGATGGCTTAGAGTAGACGACAGAGTACAGCAACTTGCAATGGGCCTGGTCTACAAGATACACTACACGACTAAGGTACCCATGTACATGTCAAAATACTTCCCAAAGGTCAGTGAATACCACGATCACAACACCAGAAGGAGCTCCACAAATCATGTTTAACCCAGATTCGGCTCAAACCAAGGAATAAACACGTTTCGCAATTATGCCACATCAATGTGGAACACCCTACCCACAGCTGTAAAGGAATGTGAATCACTACCCACTTTCAAAACCACTCTCAAAGAGCACCTACGAGAGACTGCAAATTCGAAAACTGGCCCCTGTAAATGTCCTAACGCAACCCCCTCCAATGTACAATAAATGTCCTATTAAACCCAATAATACACGAGACCCTCTTCTTGGGACTAAGTAAGGTTTAGTCGATAATCCAATGTACAGTTAACCCCCCCCCCCCCCCCCACCCCACCACCTCCAATGTAGTTTCCCCCCTACCCCACCCCACCTACCCAACCCCCCCCCTCCACCCCTCCTACCAACCTCCTACCTACCTACCAACCTCCCCCAATGTACAGTTTCAAGTTTCAAGTTTCTTTAATAGTTGTCATACAGAAGTACAGAATACTTTTATACAAAATGCTTCTTACTGTTACGCTCCAGACTGTGCTAGACAAGATAAGTATCAATAACATAGTATAGCATGTAAATTAGAAGTAGAAAATGAGGTCACAGTGTTCAGTATAGACATATGTACAATGTTCGATGCAGAATAGACGTAACTGAGTTACCATATAATATACAATACTATGCAGTGTACTAATATACAATACTATATAGTGCAAAGCAGAGATGGGATGAGGTTCAATTTAGGTACAATTTACAGTAAGGTGTACGGGTTGTAGTGCAATCCTTTATCAATAAATATAAAGTGTGGGGAGTGGGTGCTACAGTGTGTTTGTTTAAAGTGAGTGTGTGCGTGTTGATGTGTGTGCTATGTGCGTTTGATGGTTGTTGTGTAGTGTTCATTGTTCGTTGAGCAGCCTGATGGCCTGGGGATAGAAGCTTCTTCTGAGTCTTTCTGTGCTCGCCTTGAGACTCCGGTATCGCTTGCCTGACCGCAGCAGTTCAAAGAGGCAGTTGTTCGGGTGACTGGAGTCCTTAATGATTCTCTTAGCCTTGCCCCTGCACCGCTTGTTGTAAATATTCTGGAGGGTGGGGAGCCCCCCTCCAATTGTGCGTTCGGCTGAACGCGTCACTCTTTGTAGTCTGCTTCGGTCTTGTGCAGTGCTACTGTATTCCCAAACCAGGAGGTGATGTTGCCAGTCAGTATGCTCTCTATTGTACATGAGTAGAAGTTCTTAAGGATCTTCTGACTGACTTGGAACTTCCTTAGGCGCCTGAGGAAGTAGAGGCGTTGTCGTGCCTTCTTCACAACACTGTCAATGTGTGTGGTCCATGTCAAGTCCTCGGATATGTAGGCTCTGAGGTACTTAAAGCTGTTCACTCTCTCAACCGGTGCCCCGTCGATGCTGAGGGGGCTGTAGTCCTTGACCCCCGACCTTCTGAAGTCCACAATCATCTCTTTTGTTTTGCTGACGTTCAGGGAGAGGCTGTTTTCCTGGCACCATCCCGCCAGGACCTTGACCTCATCCAGGTAGGCCCTCTCGTCGTTTGCAGAGATCAGGCCCACCACCACTGTGTCGTCAGCAAATTTGATGATTGTGTTGCTACTCCGCTGAGCCACACAGTCGTGTGTGTACAGGGAGTAGAGGAGGGGACTCAGAACACAGCCCTGGGGGGCCCCTATGTTGAGGGTGATGGATGAGGAGGTGCAGTTGCCTGCTCTCACCACCTGGGGTCTGCCCGTCAGGAAGTCCAAGACCCACTGGCAGAGGTCATAGTTCAAGCCCAGGTCCCTGAGCTTGGCTATGAGTTTGGAGGGGACTATGGTATTGAATGCCGAGCTGTAGTCGATGAATAGCATTCTCACATAGTTCCCCTTCCTCTTGTCCAGGTGTGATGCTGCTGTGTGCAGCACATGGGCTATGGCGTCCTCCGTGCACCTGTTGGGGCGGTATGCAAATTGCAGGGGGTCCATGTTGATGGGGAGGGAGGAGCAGTTTCTTCGTCAAATGTATATACTCTCTTTTGTAGACTCTTCTTGTATCAAAAACAGTACTGTATTTGTAAATCTGGTATGTCATAAATTTATAGATGTAGCAGTACTGTCTATCTGTATGTCATGTATGTCATATATGTTATGATGAATTGAAAATGGGGGACCCTGATGTAAACAAGATGAAAGTCTTTCTCTGGTCTGCATTCCCTTAACAATTGTGTGTATTGAGCTGTACTGTATTGTACCCATTCTGCATTTTGTTAATACAATTTTCAATCAATCAATCAATCAAGGTATTGAGTGGAAATTCCATAGAGAATCAATGTTGATTTCAATGTTGAGAAAGACCATATCTGTGTCTCAAATGCAACGTTCGTGTTCACTTTCTTAAAAATGTTATGTCAAAATTGTTAATATGGAATCACATTTATAAATTTGAGTACAGTCAGTTGTTTCTAGAATATAATTATTTTGCCTGATGGTCGGACACTGCTAGCTTAACTAACGTTTGTTTGGGGGTATATCCTGTCCTCTGTTTTTGATTTCCTTTGCCTGGGGATATGCATCATTCTCTCTTGTGTTATGTTATGTTAATTAGCCTTCCACTCTATAATATTAGGCTAAAATAAATAGGCCTATGTATTTCCCCATCTGACAGTGAATACATGGCACAATGCCTCCAAATAGCATTCAGAGCTGTCTTCTCCCTATGTTTGGTGATACTTTAGAAATTGTCGCCATGCAAGCACTACAACCTCACAAATATCTAAGACAAAACAAAAGGCAACTTGGACAAAATATAAAGCCAATCAAATAAAATGAATATAGCACTTTGTCATGTTACAGTGCCAGGCAGGCACCACGACAGAAAAATATGTTATTGTGAAATTGATCAATCAGTATGAATCCTGACAATGCTGGGAATATAGCTACGAGATGTTGATGCCTGCCTCACAGAAAATATGGAGGCTGGCTGGCTTTGGCACAGAACTGGGCCCCGTTCCCCGTACCTGGATAACTGAGTTAGCCGGATAACTTTCGGTTAAGTCTGACTTAAGCCGGACTTTCCGGTTCCCCGTACCTGGATTGTCCAAATCACCATGACAACAGATCCAAAAGTTTGAGCCTGGTCGAAAGCAGGGTTTAAGTTCAAGTTAGCCGGATGAAGCACAGCCACGCCCCCGCAAAGAAAGTGACAGCGCGTTTCCTGAAATTATTCCTACAGTCTAGGATCTGCTTTATACCATTCTGAATTACGTTTTTGTGCTCCATTCTTCCAGAGGGGGCTTTTGAAATGTAAAATAGACCCAAAATGCTGATACTAAATTCACTTTGTCCTAAATAATGCACGTTATATATACCGTGGCGCTCGCTCGGTGCGATGTACACATTATGTGGTTATTTTAACAACGCGCAGCATTGCAAATGTGAATCCCGCAGGGATATTTTTAATGATTGAAACCTATCGCTCGTTTGGCTCTGATTCCTTTCATATTCTCCGCTGTGGATGTTTAATGGAGCGCCTGGATTGTGTTTCATTCAAGCATAAAATTGAAGTGTCTATGCGTGGATTGTGGATCTTGTCTCGTTCATTAATGTATAAACAATGAATTTATCCCATCTGGCACAGTGGCGCAGCGGTAGTGCTCAATCCTGGCAACCCAGTGACCGGTGTTCGAAACCCCTTGTTTACAATATAATTTTTTGGAATATAATATTAATGATTATACGCCAAAGTAGCCTAGTTTTAAGTTAAAATATTATAAATCTACATGCATTGAGGATGTCATTCTTTATATAGCTCTCAACGTGCACCAAATTGAATTATTCCTACATCGCAAAAAGAAGGGAAAGACTAGGTTTCGAACCCCGGTCGTCTGCGTGAAAGTCAAAAGAAGAACCCGTTACACCACAGTGCAGATAAGTAAAAGATCGACCATACATCAATCAATGGGAAGAGAGCCGTATCGTTATTTTGTATAACAGTTTAACTAATTATTTTCGCTAGCAAGATCTCATTTGATTATTCAATCCAGCAGGCAAGTTTAAAGAAATATAATCTGATTGATTGAGGTAATGAGGGACTTAAAATTAGCCTATAGATAACGCATTTAACTTGTCGGCGAGGCGATTGAGCCGTACTGCAATATGTTAATAAAGTTTTAAATCAATTAATCAATCAATGCCGCTAGAGAATCAGGATCTCTGCTATCGATACGTGCTGGCTTTTCAACTGGAGCGGCCACGCGCACTTATCCTGGGTCTCAAGTCTGGCTTGAGTTAACGAGACTGAATCCACCTTCGAGGAACAGGAAAATCCCGGCTTCAAACATCGGGTTAACTGAATCTGGATAATGACATCTTGATCGACTTAGTTGAACCAGGTACGGGGAACGGGGCCACGTGTGACACAGATCCTCTCACTGCAGAGAGACAGACAGGTGGATGTTCTAAAGACCTTGGGCGAGTAGGCTATTAAGTCACTCTGCGACCTGGCATATGGTGTATCATGGATAAAACATATAGCCATGCCTTGCCTCCAAATAGACTCAAATTCAAGTCTACTATATTTGCATAATTCATAGTTTGTTCACTTGTTGAGTGTACTCTCGTGCTGTTTCGTGGAGTCGTTCTATTGGAGGGTTGGGTATTGAATTAACATCATAGAATTGAGTGGTATTTGAATAAAAAATCACCTGTTGGGATAGAGGTAGTAATAAATAGATTTAAAAGACAAAATAGTTTAAATGACCTACATGTTTCTTTCGAATGCTTAAGCACAATTTTTAAAGCAGGGCCCGGTGTTTAAAAACACAACACACAATTAGCACAACCACACACACAATTAGCAGAACACCTCAGATCCTTTGCTAAATGAAACACTCTTGTAAAAACGATACACTAATTTATAAAAATCAAATTTTATCTAGATTTATCTAGAGATATCTACAGCAAGAATTTTAGGTGTCAATGAAGCCAGCATTGCAATCTGGTTAGAGGTGGCGGAGAGAATAAAGGTTAGCATATGAATTGTAATCCTTGGTTAGAAATGAAATAATGGATGGATTATCCAAGGGGGGTCCTGAGGGGGGGGGGGGAAGAACGAGCAAGAGCATATGTATGTATTGTATTGTATTGCAAGTATTATGTATATATCTCGTAAACTACATCTATATTGATTCAAATATTGGAATGTATAATCCTGTGATTTATTGTGGATATTTACTGTTGTGTGTCTAGTTTTATGTCATGTCAAAAAAATAATTAAAAAAATTGTTCAAAAAAAGAAAAAATCTTTTTTTATTACCATATGCAACACACACATTTCATATGACTTAATTCTGTCTGAACCAGATACACACTGCTGTGCTTAACCTAAAACACTTTTAGCAATTCTACTTTTCAGTGATTAGAGTACTGTAAGTGAAGTACACAGAGAATGTGCAAATATACAATAAATTCACCAACCACTACACAAGACCAATGCTGCAGACTGATGAAAATATAATTTATTTCTCTCCATATACCCAAATCAATCAACATGTCAACATGGAGAATCACAACAAAACATGTCCCAGTGTTCATGCTACTACAGTAGTATGCATACAGTAACACTATAAGCTCAGTGGTTATAGTGTTTGGTACAGCAATTTGGACACTCACTTGAAAAACAAACTACAAAGAATCATCAATAAATCCTCAAAAATAATCCGCACCCCCCTCCCTTCTCTCGAATCACTCCACCGCCAAATCACAATCAGGAGAGCCAGAAAAATCATCTCTGACCCCCACTCACCCAGCACACCACATCTTCCAGCTGCTGCCCTCCGGGATGTAATTGTGTTTTCTTCTAACTGCATGTAGTATGTACATTGTAAGTGATGTTATATGTTCTATGTTTTATGTTGGAACTGCAATGCACTGAAACCAAATTCCACCAGCCTGGCTGGGTGGTCATTAAAGAAATTGAATTGAATTGAAATATCAGACACACATACAATACTGTATCCAGTACAGGTTACAATTACAGTAAAACTAAAAATTAACTAGAAAATTGTCAAATAGAGTACATAAAATACTAAACATTATATCTTCACCTAGCTGGATCTGGTCAGATAATTTATGGGAAACTGGGACATGTTTTGCTGTGATTCTCCATGTTGACATGTTGACTGATTTGGGTATATGGAGAGAAAATAATTATATTTTCATCAGTCTATATATACTATCAAATCAAAATGGAAGTACACAGAGAATGTGCAAATATACAATACAGGAAATTCACCAAACACTACACAAGACCAATGCTATAGAGTCTATATATATATATAGTATAGACTCTACGCAGGGGTGGCCAACCCGCGGCTCGCGAGCCGCATGTGGCTCTTTGCCTGCCAATGTGTGGCCCCAAAAAAAATAAAAAAAATAAAAATAAAAAATGTCATTCCATAAGACGTAGAATAAACATTTACAAACTTTTTTTTTAAATGGTTCATTTGCATGTTCTTGGTATCTGATTCTAGGGACATCTATGGATCTCAGGGAATGTATTCCCATTGTCAGAAATATTGTGTATGTTACTAGGCTTGAGTAAATTGTAATGAACCAAAGGAGAATATTAATTCAATTATATATATTATTTTATCTTTGACTGTGAATAACACCATGCTAAAATTGACCAGACCTGAAAAATCTAAGCAAATTAATAAAGGGAAGATGATTAAACAGAAGGTTTTGTAGATACAGTACTGAATTCTGCCATCCGGACACATGCAATTTGAAATATGATTATAGAATATCAGGCCTATAAATTACCTTATTATGGCCAAGTCGCACATCTATGGATCGGGCCAAATCTCCCCTTTCCAATGGCAGAATTCAATCTGGATTTAGTATCACCAAGTACAGTTACTTTTTTATAATGTAAATTTCTCCAAGATTTTTCATCAGATTGCAACGCCGTTTTTTGCTAGACGTTCACAGAAAGGTAGAGAAACTGGGCGGCTAAGTGGCGCAGTGGGCAAGGCGCTCGCCACTAGTGCAGGAGATGCTGGGTTCGAGCCCAGCTCTCGGCATTGCTACCAGCTTGGCTGGTCGTTCATACTAACACAATTGGCAGTGTTAGGGGTGGGAAAGCTGGTGGGTGGGTCCTGGTCGTTGTAAACAGCGACTCCTACAGTTCGGTCAGGGCGCCTGCTCAGCAAGGAAAGGATCTAAGGGGGGTAGTGTGATCCTTCCTCAGTGAGAGTCCGCGCTGCCAGGTGAAAATAAGCGGTTGATTGGCTACACATGTGTCGGAGGAAGCATGTGATAGCCTCCACTCTCCCAGACCGACTGTAGGGGGTAGGTGCGCAGCGACCAGGAAGGGGATTGGGAATTGGCATAACGACTAACATTGGGATGGGAGAAAAACAGAGGAAAAAGGAGAAAAATAAATAAATAAAAGTAGAGAAACTAACTGTGTTCTGTATTATGGCAATAACGTTCAGGTTTGTGGGAGATAATTCCAAAAAATAAGAGAAATAAAAAAGTTTATCCGGGAGTCAGATGATTGACAGGGGCTGGCGTGAGCTGGGTAGGGTAGTTTTTCGAAATTCAAAAGTCCATCAAAAGCCCTGGGTCTCTTCCTTAAAAATACTACACTCACTTTTGGCTGCGCCACTTCCTCCCGTCAATATGCGCCGGTTTCCGACTCAATGCCCTGAGATTTCTATAATCATATATTTCACTAATAACAGTTACAATCATTGGTAAACAAACGTAATGCTAAAAATATACACTTTGACTGCCGTTTTGACAGGGTTAGGGTCTTTACTCTTGGCTAAAAAAATTATGTATCCACTTTTTCTCCTTATTTTTCTCCCATCCCAATTTCGCTGTTTCTAATTCTCCCCTCCCCTGTATTGAACGTTGATCGCATATGCCCCCCACAGGTCGGTCATAGGGAGGATAGAAGCCTTGCATCACGTGTCCCCTCCGGTACACGAGGAGGCAGCCTGTCACATCTTTTCACCTGCCAGCGCGGACTCTCATTGGCGAGGTGTAACGTGTGGGAGGCTCACACTACCCCCGCTATTTCCTGTCTCTGCTGTGCAGGCGTCCCCCAACCGACCTGTAGGAGTCGCTGTCCACAACGTCCAGATTACCACCCATCGACTTCCACCCGCTGACTCTGCCAATTGAGCCAGTATGACGGCTGGCCCAAGCCAGAGGCAACGCCGACAGCCGGATTCGAACCCGGTGTCTCTTGCGTTGGTGACGAGCGCAATGTCCGCTGTGCCACCCAGCCACCCACTCTTGGCTACATTTGAAAAGAAAACGCAACATTAATTCATACATTCTGTAGAGATGGATTTATGGCCTGATGTCATTTGCGGTCTAGTACCGGACCGCTCTAGCTTAAGAGGTTAACCTTGTGAGGCCCAAATAGCAACATCAGAGGCCAGAGCGTGGGAACTATAAACACATGAAGGGTGCTGTGACTGAAAAAAAGGTTGAGAAACGCTGGTATGGTGTGGCTCTTTGTGGTACCACAGTAATTTTTGTGGCTCTTAGTCTCTGACTGGTTGGCCACCCCTGCTCTATAGCATTGGTCTTGTGTAGTGTTTGGTGAATTTACTGTATTGTATATTTGCACATTCTCTGTGTACTGCCATTTTGGTGGAAGACAGATGAACTCACCTGCTGCACTTTTATAGTGCGTAAACCTGATTGGTGTGTCTACAATTACATAAGCAATCATGTGTTTGTGCACCTTTTTGCAAATCACTGTGTATTGTTTTGCAAAAGGTGTGAGGCTGATATTGTGCTTATAGTGGTGCAAATCTGGGCCCATGTTTTGCTCCTTGAGTGATTAAGGTTTTGATAATTGTGTAATACTTTTGATTTTAGTGTTTATGCAATACAAAAAAACTGTAAATATAATGAGATACATAAGGCTATTTTGATTAGCAACTTCAACATTTACAATAGTAACTCAATTAGAAATACAAAATAGGAAAACATAACTAAAGTAAATCTAGGAAGAGAAGGAAGAAAATACCTGTTACACAGGAAAGTTTGTTTTGTGGTTTTGTTTCGTTTTTTGTGAAGTGGTATAATTGAGTTTTTATGGATTCTATGTTAAAGTTCTGAAGAAATTGCGACAGAAGGAAGAAAGAGGAAAAGAAGAGAAAGAAAGAAATGTTTTATACTTACTTTTCAAAAGTAGCTGTACTTTCTGTCTTATTTCACCAGTGCTGCCCGATAAACCTTTTTCCAGAGCAATCTGGAACTTCCGAGACGCTGGTCCACATTGCCTACAGTATATGAGTTATTATGTGATTATGTGCCATATGGGGTTGCACCATTATTATCAAAACAAATTCCTCTCAAGTCATTGTATTTATGTGAAAAGTCCTTGAGGACCAGTGTTCTGAAATATTTGTTGCTGCTGTAAAATAAACATGTTCCTTATTGATATGGGTTGTCTTTAATCTTTAATATTTTTGCTGTGGTGGGAAAGTTGAATAGATGCTGTTTAGATGCCCCTCTCAATTTCAAAACGTGAGGTCTACATACATACATTTTGATAATTGTTTTTATTGAGATGGGCATCTAAACAGCGTATATTAGACGTCTAGGCTTAAATCTTGTTAAATTTGGTTTAAAGGTGAACGTTTAATAGATAGTAATAGCATAGCTTTGCCGTTGATTAAACATAATTTAAACATATAACTGTTGAAATAACGTTGAAACAACGGCTAGGTGTTATCTAGACTTATTACATGGCGTTTTAACATTCGCCAAAATGCTTGATTGTGATTGGTCAATAGCGCTCGGTTGCCCCTGACAGCGGTCAATTATTTCTCGATAACTGACCGCTGTCATGGGCAACGCGCAATAATGACAGCTGATACGGGTAACAGCGCGCTATTGACCAATCGCAATCAAGAATTTTGGTCGCAGTCACGAAAGCTAAGCATTACCATTATGCACAGCTGCACTACATCAGTGCAATCAGACCACACACCTGCCGGCTGCCGGCGATGACAGCGGAGCCACAGAACAGAACAACTGCGTCTGCATTTGATCTCGTCTTGTTGATGGTGTAAAATGAATTAGGAATATTGTTAGTAAGTTAGCCATGTAATAAGCGGGATAATGTATAGCTATACTCGGTCATTGTCGCAAAATAATTGACCTTCACTGCGTTTATAGCGCCTCAGTGTTCCAGAACTCTGTGTCGGTCAATTATTTTGCGACAATGACCTCGTAGCTATACATTATCCCTTACATCTATTCAACTTTCATTTTATGCCAAATTTAGCCAGATTTCTGCCTAAACGTCTATGTACCATATAGATGTCTTTTAGTCATCTAATACATAAAGAATTGCTCAGTGGGGTCTGATGAAACACAATGGCTATTGCATAAATATAGGGCCTATAAGGACCCTTTCACAATCATAAGACTGTGACCATAATATTGTAGAATACCAAAAAATAATAAATCAGAGACGAGTGACAATGCAATCATCTGTAGTGACTAGGCTAAATCTCTGCTCATTACTCTTACTCTATTACTCTATTACTCTTGCTCAAATAGCATCGTATTGGCTCACCTTGCACACGTTCATTATCATTAAGTCTGGCACACACTTTATTATATTGTTAGGACGATTGCTTAGGTAAGTGTGCACTTTCACACCTTCATTGGTGACCAGATATCATTTACTGCTTTTTGACCAAGACTCTAAACTATTAAGGACCTTAAAGGTGAACACCGCTCAACAGACGAGAGTAGTGAGAGACAGCCTTGGTGTTTCTGGGCGGATCTGCTTCATTGACAATTTACATTATATTAGATCGATTAAAAACTAGGGCTGTCAGTTTATCGTGAATTGTGAATAACACCATGCTAAAATTTACCAGACCTGAAAAATCTAAGCAAATGAATAAAGGGAAGATGATTAAACAGAAGGTTCTGTAGATACAATACTGAATTCTGCCATCCGGACAATGCCATTTGAAATATGATTATAGAATATCAGGCCTATAAATTACCTTATTATGGCCAAGTCGCACATCTATGGATCGGGCCAAATCTCCCCTTTCCAATGGCAGAATTCAATCTGGATTTAGTATCACCAAGTACAGTTACTTTTTTATAATGTAAATTTCTCCAAGATTTTTCATCAGATTGCAACGCCGTTTTTTGCTAGACGTTCACAGAAAGGTAGAGAAACTGGGCGGCTAAGTGGCGCAGTGGGCAAGGCGCTCGCCACTAGTGCAGGAGATGCTGGGTTCGAGCCCAGCTCTCGGCATTGCTACCAGCTTGGCTGGTCGTTCATACTAACACAATTGGCAGTGTTAGGGGTGGGAAAGCTGGTGGGTGGGTCCTGGTCGTTGTAAACAGCGACTCCTACAGTTCGGTCAGGGCGCCTGCTCAGCAAGGAAAGGATCTAAGGGGGGTAGTGTGATCCTTCCTCAGTGAGAGTCCGCGCTGCCAGGTGAAAAGAAGCGGTTGATTGGCTACACATGTGTCGGAGGAAGCATGTGATAGCCTCCACTCTCCCAGACCGACCATAGGGGGTAGCGACCAGGAAGGGGATTGGGAATTGGCATAACGACTAACATTGGGATGGGAGAAAAACAGAGGAAAAAGGAGAAAAATAAATAAATAAAAATAGAGAAACTAACTGTGTTCTGTATTATGGCAATAACGTTCAGGTTTGTGGGAGATAATTCCAAAAAATAAGAGAAATAAAAAAGTTTATCCGGGAGTCAGATGATTGACAGGGGCTGGCGTGAGCTGGGTAGGGTAGTTTTTCGAAATTCAAAAGTCCATCAAAAGCCCTGGGTCTCTTCCTTAAAAATACTACACTCACTTTTGGCTGCGCCACTTCCTCCCGTCAATATGCGCCGGTTTCCGACTCAATGCCCTGAGATTTCTATAATCATATATTTCACTAATAACAGTTACAATCATTGGTAAACAAACGTAATGCTAAAAATATACACTTTGACTGCCGTTTTGACAGGGTTAGGGTCTTTACTCTTGGCTAAAAAAATTATGTATCCAATTTTTCTCCTTATTTTTCTCCCATCCCAATTTCGCTGTTTCTAATTCTCCCCTACCCTGTCTTGAACGTTGATCGCATATGCCCCCCACAGGTCGGTCGTAGGGAGGATAGAAGCCTTGCATCACGTGTCCCCTCCGGTACACGAGGAGGCATCTTTTCACCTGCCAGCGCGGACTCTCATTGGCGAGGTGTAACGTGTGGGAGGCTCACACTACCCCCGCTATTTCCTGTCTATGCTGTGCAGGCGTCCCCCAACCGACCTGTAGGAGTCGCTGTCCACAACGTCCAGATTACCACCCATCGACTTCCACCCGCTGACTCTGCCAATTGAGCCAGTATGACGGCCGGCCCAAGCCAGAGGCAACGCCGACAGCCGGATTTGAACCCGGTGTCTCTTGCGTTGGTGACGAGCGCAATGTCCGCTGTGCCACCCAGCCACCCACTCTTGGCTACATTTGAAAAGAAAACGCAACATTAATTCATACATTCTGTAGAGATGGATTTATGGCCTGATGTCATTTGCGGTCTAGTACCGGACCGCTCTGGCTTAAGAGGTTAACCCTGTGAGGCCCAAATAGCAACATCAGAGGCCAGAGCGTGGGAACTATAAACACATGAAGGGTGCTGTGACTGAAAAAAAGGTTGAGAAACGCTGGTATATATGGTGTGGCTCTTTGTGGTACCACAGTAATTTTTGTGGCTCTTAGTCTCTGACTGGTTGGCCACCCCTGCTCTATAGCATTGGTCTTGTGTAGTGTTTGGTGAATTTACTGTATTGTATATTTGCACATTCTCTGTGTACTGCCATTTTGGTGGAAGACAGATGAACTCACCTGCTGCACTTTTATAGTGCGTGTGTATTGTTTTGCAAAAGGTGTGAGGCTGATATTGTGCTTATAGTGGTGCAAATCTGGGCCCATGTTTTGCTCCTTGAGTAGTAGTAGTAGTAGTTTATTTTTTTCAGTCATCAAAAAAAAAAAAAGTACAATATACATCATCATTTATCAATATTTGATTATTTACAGTGACTGAAAAAGCTACAGACTGAAGCATAGTGCTTATATGTGCCTGTCCTATATTCTTACTCCAAAACAGTATTATAAAGAAAAGAAAAAAAGCAAGCAAGCAAAACAGTGTTTTTCACCCTTGTAGTTTTTCAAAATTTAGCATTAAAAAAAATAAAATAAAAAATACAAAAATTTTGATTCCAAAACAGTATTCTAAAAGAAAAAAAGCAAACAAAACAGTGTTATTCACCCTTGTATTTGTCAAAAATTGCTTTACAAACCTTTTTCTTAAAAACCAAAATCGAATTACTCATTCTTAACTGTATATCCGCATTGTTCCACAAGTTAACCCCAATAATAGAAATACTGTTATGGTTTGTAACCGACCCCAATCGCACAACACAAGACAGGTATGATGGTTTGCCAAGAAACAGATATTTATTGAACAACAGGGAAAAACAGGGAAAAGGGCACTGTCCCTTTAAGGGAGAATCACAAATACAGGAATATAATATGAGGGGAAGGAAAGGTGCCTTTAAGAGGCGGGCAGGAAAAGGGAACACTATGGGAAGGTAAGGGAACGCCTAAGGGAAGGTTAAGGGCCGCTTTTGCAGTACGACTATTGGATTTACTGTATTTTTAAATGTCGACCCCCATATAGAATATCAGGCCTAAAATGGTTATGTGATTAAAATGTAATTAATTTGATTAATATATTACAAATCCTGTAAACAAATGGCAGGAAGACGTACAAGTGCCCACACCCCGTAAAAATCATCGTCTGTTATTTCTAGTTTTCATTGTACATTCTCTGAAGCGGGGGGGGGGGGGGGGGGGGGTAGTAAAATGCCAGAGGATGAACTACCCACTCCCCTTTAAATGTCAGCTGTGGAATGTCCCCTCAGAAGCGACCTTAAAAACCAGAATCGACGATGAATCAAAGATTCTGTAAGGATCTCGTCTGCCCTCTCCTAACCTTTAATTGGTGACTTTAGCATGGATGACAGGAGGAGGAGGGGGGGGCAAGCCAAAAGGCACCAGTATCTTGGCAGATTTTCACTTGAAAGATTGAGATTAACCGCTGGCTAAAGCAACTGAAATTTACTAAATCTCAAAAAGGCAACAGAGAACTAGCCAGCGAATCACGAGCACCCTGGTTAACTAGCCAGCGAATCAGGAGCACCCTGGTTAACTAGCTTGTGAATCAGGAGCACCCTGGTTAACTAGCTTGTGAATCAGGAGCACCCTGGTTAACTAGCCAGCGAATCAGGAGCACCCTGGTTAACTAGCCAGCGAATCAGGAGCACCCTGGTTAACTAGCTTGTGAATCAGGAGCACCCTGGTTAACTAGCTTGTGAATCAGGAGCACCCTGGTTAACGATAGGTTATGACTATAACCAAGTTCTGTTAGTTAGGGGCAATGCTTGGCATCACACTGCACTATCTCGCGTACGTGCATGCGTACTGAATAAACCACAAATGTACCTCTAATACCAGTATTAGTCTGACCACACCCCTCATCAGCTTACCTTCATAAGCAGGTGTGTGGTCACCTGCTCTCCTCCTTCCCAAGCTTTCACCACAAGGTGAGGACAAGGGCTGCAGCGGCCGTCTGATGCCAAGCATCGCCCCTAACTAACAGAACTTGGTTATAGTCATAACCTATCGTTCTGTATCGTTAGTGGCTTAGCTTGGCATCACACTGCACAAGGGAGGCCAAGCGGAGCCACTGGCTGACAAATACACCCCGCTGACAGCCCCCCAAAACCATCAGAACAGGGAGGGCCGAGCCCCCCCGACCCCCCCTAATGGAGGGTATCCCCCCTATTAGAGGCTTCACGGGAAGGCGACGGACCCGACCGTGCGAAGAGGCACTCAAGCAACTTAACGCACAGGGTGAGCAGACCGTGGCTTGACCCCACGACTACACACACGCACAACCCGCATGCCACCCGGGAACGAACGGAGGAACAACCTCGTCACTGCCCCCAGAATCACGGGGTCAAGGGCAAACCCAACCCCGTGGCAAGGCCGTAGCAGCGGAGCGCGAAGGAAGACCCAGACCCACCAAAAGGACTGGACTCCCTGGAATGGGGGCCCGGAGAAGTCCATGATGCCAGCATCAAGACCCCACCAGGTGGGCACGTAGTGCCCCGCCCCCCACATCGCCAGCGTATTCGGACAAAGGCCCCCCAGTTACTGCACCTGGTAATCCCAGGCGGTATCCCAACCAAGTACTAACCAGGCCAGAACCTGCTTAGCTTCCGAGATCGGACGAGATCGGGCGTGTTCAGGTCGGTATGGCCGTAAACCGAGCGGGCCCCGTCCCCCCAACAGTACACCGCCTGGCACACTAACCCTGCAGAACAGACAGTCAGCATGGCCGTAAGCACACAAAAAAGGTTAACCAACGGAAGCAGGCAGCGCACCGGGGAAAAACCAGGCAACAGGCTGTTAACCCTAGCCTGGAGACTGCGGACGAGACAGGCGCCAGAGGGGACAGCTGAACACAGCTGCCCCGGCGGAAGGGGCGTATGCTGGCGTTGTTGCATGACCAAGCCTCCATTTAAAAAACCCCACCCAGAGGGGTCAAGGCAGAGAAGGCTGACACGATTGGCAGACGTCATGAACGTGCAGGGGCACCCTCAAACGGTGAACCCGGGAGTTGACACTGCACCAACACACCAGGGAACCAACCACCTCGGTGTTACCCAATGCGGTGGTTGTTCCTATAACCCCTCAAGAAAAAACTCCAAAACACACCTGCGGGTATACACCGGCTATACCGCAGTACAAGTGTTTCAGTTTTCAAAAAAGGGTTAACCCAGGCCTACGGGTCGCAAACATCACTTCGGACCGGGCCTGGCGGTACGGGAAGCACAGGGTCACCAGAGGAGGTCAAAAAACCACCCCCACAGGCCCCTCTTCGCCATGCGTGAGAGAGGAGCGAAAAATAATGGAGAACCAGCCCCTAAGCACACCGTACTTGGTATTCCCAGGCGGTCTCCCAACCAAGTACTAACCAGGACCAACCTGTGTAGCGGCCGAGATCCGACGAGATCGAGCGCGTACAGAATGGCATGGCTGTAAGCCATGACGACAGTGCTGAGTAAAAACATACCCAACCAGGGTCTCCATAGCGCTTAACCCTGTGACACCCAGACCGACCTGGCATTTTTCCCCCTGAAAAAAGCCCAAGTCCCTCAGGGTACCAGAACAGCAGATCTGCATCCCCGGCGGACAACGGGTTCAACTGATCTGGACCAGCGTGACCAGAACCAGTCCCGTGCCCTAACCACGCCGACATGCCTACTCCAGGAGAAGGGCAGATATGCGTGTTGATCTTAACATGAAAAGAAGGCGCCACCCAGACGTTCGGACGAACCGCGCCTGGTGGCCCACCCCAAGGGCGTGAGACCCCACCACATATGTTCAGATCCATCCCGTCATCATCCCCCAGACATGAACGAGAATCCGTCGACAACCCACCCAGGTCATGGGATGTGGTCGTCGGAAGAGGAAAAACCCCCATCTCAGTTGCTTTATAAAAACGCTGTTTCAACCACAAGCAACCAAGGCGTGCCAGTCAATCGCCTGTTTACAGCGAGCTAGCACTATACGTGCGTCGGGACACACCCCCATCAATGAACAGGCTATTTAGACCTGTCATTGAATCCCCAAGGCGCCCAGGGGAACGACAAGAGGGGTGTGACACTCCCTAACTCCAACACTTCTGGAATAGAAAGAAGGAAGCATCAACAGTATGTATCCCAGTCTACACAGCCGGGGTAAAAAATTTTCACATTTTTACATCCCACCACCCTCCCATAGGAAAGAGACGGGGATCCCCAGAGAGACTTCCCACGCGAGCTGTACAGATTGAAAAGAATATATTGCACCTTGAGCCATGTAAAAAACTGGTTTTAGGGCCTCCGGGGAAGAGGCACTGAACCCATACACACTCAATAAACGAATTGAATCGAATATACATACAATAGAAAAGGACCCTTCTAGAGGGTCCACTCACTTTGACAATCTGAGGAGGAAGGCTCTGTACTCTGATGGAGGCTTCCTCACATGGAAGAAGGAGTCCGAACTCACAGAAGGCCTGAATAGGCGCTTGGTGAGGAGGAGCCCTGACCACCCCCCCTGAAAACAGATCCATCACATGGACCTGAACAGCACACGGAAGTCCTACCAACAGAGACGCGCACGGTGACGTACTCTATGGCGGGGGAATTCCTGCGGTGCACACGCCCAATATACCAGGCCGTGGGACCAGGAACACCCTCCCCCCCCCCCCCGTAACGTGCCGAACCGCCACGTGACGGGAACCTTGAAGGACAGGGGGTGTACCCCTGACCGACAGAACAATGGGGAGAGGAAAGGTTACCAGTTCACCCCTTTACGACCCCACACCCATGATACGATGTAACGACAAAAAGAGAATATGACACAGTCATAGTCAGCTCTATGAAGCGTTTCACAGCTCCACACAGCGCATGAGCTAACCTGCTATCTGATTTTTACTAAGGAAAAACACAGAATAGAGAGGGCTCTAAGAACCCCGGTCCAACATACACATGTGCTTCTGTGGCCAGTACAACCCAGTTGTAGGTCACATGACACACACAACCCATCATCACCTACAAAAAATGGCAAAAACACTCAACAGAGGAACGCCGTTTTTTTCACAATGAGAGAATACATCATTCTTGATTAGTATCGACCACAGGCCTTGCTAAGCACACATGACAGCAACCAAACCAATTTCCCTTTAGGAAATAAGTTTCTCCAGCAGATTTAGCACAACCTCAGCAATCAAGCTAAGAGTTACATCGTATCCCTACCACACAAAAGACACAATTAATGCACAACATGTCTGACAGGAGGATGAAAAAGTCCCCAGGGAACCGGGGGGGAAAACACAATCCTCCTATTTTACCCTCAATACGGCCAGTTAAAACAGGAAAACCTGTTAATGTGTGAACACACTGTTCATTGTCATTACAGTCTGAGAAAGAACATTCTTTTACTCACTTGTCACCAAGCATAGCTTCATAGGTTAGTTACCTTAGTTGTGAGTACACGGCCGTGTTTCTCACACAACAACCAGATCATTACATCCCGTTTGCACGGAGAAGCTAACTGCCAGTGACAAAAACAGCTCACACATAACCCGCAACGTATCCTAAATGCATTGTAGCAACACACGTTTTGGGAAAAACACCGTTATTCACAATACATTTAGCAAAGTAAAACCAGAAGACGTGTTATGAGGTCTGGTCAACCCCGTTCCTACCCGGAACGCAGATCAGCGAAGTGCAGTCACAGACACCGTAGGAAACACAGCCGCTCCTGTGTTGTTCGAACTGGGCAGCGTCGCCGCTCCAACCCGCACTACAGTCCTTTGTTGATGCAACCTTGCCGTCCTGGCTCAGGGCAGGGTCGACGAAACATCCCCTGTCAAGGATGACGTCGTAGTCAAGAGTGTAAAACATGTTAAAATCAAAGCACGTTCAACAGAATAGCTATCAAGCTAACGGCAGCTCCAACCGTTCGGGTGCCACTGCTTCCGCTCGCGAGACGCCGATCTAACGACGCACGCGATCAGAAGCGAGCTCACGGCGGCGCGCGAGAAGCTAAGCTACCCCGCGCCAGGCCATGGCCATAGCAGCAAGCTAACGTTACCTAGCGACCACGACATGCTAGCCCCGCAGCTAACAGCTGACTGGCTAATAGTAGGCCCTAAGCAGGCCATGCAGCGACCCAGCAGGCTAACGCAGCAGTTAACAGCTGACTGGCTAACCGTAAGCTATGAACATGTAAACAATGACATAACACTCACCCAGACAGGCCGCCGTTCTGAACCTCTCCTCACTTTTTAAGAGAAAAGAGAAAACAAGATGTCAACACCGCTTCACAACGGTGACTTTACCACATCCGACGGAATCAGCACAGTACCAACTGGCCTGTGTAGCTGACTTTGAACATGAATCTGCCGCTATCGCACATTACATGCACATATCCCCTCGTGAAGGAATACTCTCATTTGGATATGAAAGATGGGGCCTTAACACGGTGACAGAGAGAATCCACTCGTCCAGAACACACAGGGATCACCAGTGTCAATGGTCGCGGCCCACTAGTTAAAACTATAATGGTCTTCAGACCAAGGTCTTCTGTCGCCTAGGTGGCTGAACAAAGGACCCTAGCCTGGGGCCGGTTTCCATAAACTTTGTCAAGTAGCCCCCATAGCACTAACAGACAAGTGGAGCCCGCCAGCAAACACTACTCACCCAACCTGGAACGCACCGCTTCTCACAACAGCGGCATGTCCGACAGTTCAGCTGTGGCCTGACAGGTTTCACCCCAACAAACACAGCAAGGAACTGCAGTTGAGAAGCATGCAGCGGCGTGCTCCCAATACGAAAACCGGTGGAGGGTTTTTAGAATGATCATCATCTTCCAGACACTCCAGTACGAAGACAATATCGCCGTATTTTCTCGAAAATAGTGAGAGAGAAAATAAAGATATGATGTCAACGTATCCTTGTTTCCCAAAGCTGCTCCTAAACCTTTCTTCCATCATGGTGTCAAGTGTGGGGATCTACCGAGGCACTTCTTCCTTGTGGTGAAAGCGAGAAGGAGGAGAGCAGGTGACCACACACCTGCTTATGAAGGTAAGCTGATGAGGGGTGTGGTCAGACTAATACTGGTATTAGAGGTACATTTGTGGTTTATTCAGTACGCGTGCACGTACGCGAGATAGTGCAGTGTGATGCCAAGCTAAGCCACTAACGATAGAGAACTAGCTTGTGAATCAGGAGCACCCTGGTTAGCTAGCTTGTGAATCAGGAGCACCCTGGTTAACTAGCTTGTGAATCAGGAGCACCCTGGTTAACTAGCTTGTGAATCAGGAGCACCCTGGTTAACTAGCTTGTGAATCAGGAGCACCCTGGTTAACTAGCTTGTGAATCAGGAGCACCCTGGTTAACTAGCTTGTGAATCAGGAGCACCCTGGTTAACTAGCTTGTGAATCAGGAGCACCCTGGTTAACTAGCTTGTGAATCAGGAGCACCCTGGTTAACTAGCTTGTGAATCA
>NC_140183.1:89560076-89588645 GCF_963971535.1 Notolepis coatsorum
GGCGGGATGCAGGAGAGGTCCCAGACCTCAGAACCGCCTGGGAGACAGAACCCCCAGTCATGTCCATGAGGGAAAACTTAACGAAGGGACCTGGGGAGGACCAGGAGGCCGCAGCACAGATGTCCTCCACCGAGGCCCCCCCCTAACAGGGCAGCAGCCCGAGGGGGGACCTGTCCAGCCAACGTGCAGCAAAGACAACGCCCCCGCACAACCAATGTGACAGGTGCTGCTTGGACAGCGCCTCACCCGCGCAAGGGCCACCGTAACAAACAAACAGTTGAACGGAAGCCCTGAGAGCCCGAGTCCTGAGGTAAACCCCCAGTGCACGGACAGGACACGACAGGTGAAGGCCCGCCTCCAACTCACTAGCATGAGGAGGCGGACGAACGCCTGAACCACAATATCCCCGGAGCGAAAGAGCTCCGGATATCCTTTGGCACAAAGACTGGATTAGGCCTCAGAGTCGCACCGCTATCGGCCGAATAGACAGGCACTCAGGCCGCACCGAGAGAGCACACAGCTCACCCACGCGTTTAGCGGAGGTGATGGCCAAAAAGAATGCGGTCTTCAAAACAGCAGATCCAATGGCGCCTGCTCAAGAGGTTCAAGCGGGGCCTCCGACAACCGGCCCAGGACCAGTTGGAGGTCCCACTCGGAGACAGAGAACGTTCCACAGGCTTGAGACGCAGAGCGCCAAGCAGGAATGTTCCACGAGAGGGTGGATGAACAACGTTTCGCCCCCACACTCAACAATACGCCACTCCCCAGCGTAAGCCGCGGTAGAGGACAGAGCGTGCGCCTACCGGATAGCGTTAACCACAGAATAGTCAAGACGCATCCCCACCATATTCACACTGTCAGCAGCCAAGCCTAGAGGCTGCCCCAGAACAGGAAGGCAGAACAGAGTTCCGCGCGGCTGAGAGAGGGCCCGCGGTGACCACGGAACAGGCCACGGCGGGGCCACCAAGAGCTGAATCAGGGCCGGGGACCACAGAGCTGAGCCCCGGCCCAGCATGACCAGGACCAGGTCCCGCGCTCCCGACATACCCGCCCCAACAGCTGAGCTATCAGGTGTAAGGGGGGGAAAGCATACAGAATCCCGGACGGCCATGGAATCGGTCGCAGACCTGCCCGACTATGTCTGGACGTAGTCCCCACTCGTCAGGGTGAGGACCGCCCCGCGACATCACACCTGCACCCACATTCACCCTGCCGGGGATGTGGAGAGTCCTCAGGCAGAGCAGATGGAGAACGCCCATAGCCAGAGCCCGACCGCCGCCCAGTGCAGACGGGGGGAGCGCACTCCACCCTGTCTGACAATATATGACGCTGACGTCGTGTTGTCCGTCCTGACCAAAACATGCTTGCCCACCACAAGGTGGTCGAGCCGTTTGAGGATAGAAGGACTGCCTTCAATCCCAACACATTGAATGTAGCGCAGACCGGGCAGCATGGCAGCTGCCCCCTACTGCGTTGGCCCGACACGTCCGTCCCCCCCATCCCATGAGGGAGGCGTCGGTGAATACCGTGACGTGTGACAGCCTGCTGCCCAAGGGGACCCCGCAGGTGAGGGCACCAGACCCTCCCCAGAAGGTCCCCCAGTACTGACATGGAAACCTTCAGCCGCTTCCACATGTCTCACACCGGGTCCATTTTCATACTCGAAAAAACCACCTCTGTATCCTCCTCATGAAAAGGAGGCCAAGAGGGACCCCAGCAGCAAGCGCATCATGGACAGCGCCGTAACCGTCCTAGGACGGAACCACTCGCCGCCACTCCGAGAGGGATGCCCATATAGACCTTGAGCTTAGAAAAAGGCCAAGTACTCCACCCGTTGACTGGGAAAAGTAGAACTCTACTTCCAGTCTACAGCAAAACCCAGGCCGGTGAGACACCACCTGCCTGGTATGAGACCTGGCGATCTACCCTGACCGGCCAAGGACCAGAACGTCATCCAGGGCAGGATTCGTAACCCTCGACAACGCAGAGGCCCAAGCGCGGTCTTCACGCACTTGGTGAAGATGCGGGGAGCCAGAGAGTAGCCGAACGGCAGCCTCTGGTACCCGTACGCTAAGCCCTGCAAAGGAAGCGTAGGTAAGCCCTAGGATGGAAGATCGGGATGCGAATACGCATCCTACAGGTCTATGGAGGTGAACCAGTCCCCCACCTGACAGCGTGTGATTAGAACTTGTGACCATAGGATCCACAGCCAGCAGACTAAAGAGGTGAGCTAAGTCGGACGTTAAAACTGAGTGACTAATCCATGATTTACACTTGTGCCAATTGTGTTTGTCCCTAATCTTTAGTATTGGCATTAATAAATCAGATGTCATGCTAATATGTCATGTTCTACAGTAGGACTTACTACTGTGATTAAAACAGTAATTCGAATAATAGAAGCCTACTTTGCTGGAATGATTCACTTCAAAGTGTGTGTGTGCGCTCACGCGTTGAGGCTCGCTCTCCACGCATTATTTCTACGTCCGCCTGGCGTCATACCGGGGGGGGGGCAGAACTAGCGTACGTCAGTGGCCAATCAGATCGCAGAAGGCAAACGCGGAACTGGAAATCCGTTGGCCATGTGACCGCGGCAGCGCGAGAGAGCGGCAGTGCGGAAATAGGCTGCATTCTATTGCCATGCTCTGCGACAAACTCTAACCTTAACCAACTCCGAAACAATGCCTAAACTTAACCCTAACCTTAACCAACTCCAAAACAATGCCTAAACTTAACCCTAACCTTAACCAACTCCGAAACAATGCCTAAACTTAACCTAACCTTAACCAACTCCGAAAGAATATTGCCATGCTCTAAGACAAACTCTAACCTTAACCAACTCCGAAACAATGCCTAAACTTAACCCTAACCTTAACCAACTCCGAAACAATGCCTAAACTTAACCCTAACCTTAACCAACTCCGAAAGAATGCCTAAACTTAACCCTAACCTTAACCAACTCCGAAAGAATGCCTAAACTTAACAGGTGAAAAAATGCATGTTAAAAAAAAGAAATAAAAAAAAATTGAAGTGATTCGAACTTGTCACCAACAGACGCAGGATCCACAGCAAGGTGGCGAACCAGTTGAGCTAACCGTAGATGTTAAAAGATGGGGGATTACGGCTGCATAATGCCGCGGCAGAGCTCTGCCGCTCCGCTCTGCCGCTGCTGCGTCGGCGCGGGGGCGTGGCTAGGCGCAAGCTGGTTGCCTAAAATTATTAAGCGGCCCGGTCCCACCCGCTGTGCGTTGCCAACCCTGGACTCGCCAAGCGCGCGAGCAGGGCGTCTCGTGGAGCTGGGATATCGCACCCTGACACTACCAACGAGGCAATCGCACCCAAGGGGGGACCCCAACAGAAAGGGCCGGTTTGATACGGGGGAAGCTGACATCACACTGGGTGACAAAAGCTCCCCCACTGAACACCTCCCCCGCATGGATTGCTGAGGAACTGTTCTACAGCTGGACATGCAAGGCGTGAGGTCCCCACACTGCCCGATAGGGTGGGTTCCTACACACCGTAGCCCTGCAGTGATATTACTACCACCCAAACCACGCGCGCCTGCCTGACCACCGCCGGTCTTCCGGCTGTGGGAGGTACTAACGTGATACCCGGCCTGGCGAGGGCGGACCTGGGGGAACTTGCGCTGTGACCCCCTGGGCCTCGAGTTCCCCCCGCTGACAACCTTCGTCGTTGACAGACACAACACCAGGCTCACCAAACACAGACGCAGAACGTGTGGCGTGGGAGCCGCTTGACAGCACAGCATTCTCATGGACAGACCCAGGCCTAGCCAGCAACTGGGTGTCAGCCCCTGTCCCCATGAGAAGCGAAACGTGGGGCCGCTCGTGCTTCACTGAAAGCACGCGGCCCGCAGCCAAAGGGAACAAATCAGAGCCTGTATCCCGCTGGTGTTGGGGGGGGAGTGACCGGAGAGCGAGCTAGACACAGCTAGACGGCAATGTTTTTTTAAGGCATGCTCATCTAATGTAGCCGATCCCTCGGCCGCCAAGACTGTTGGCCTTGCGATCACCTGTTGTCTTTGTGTCCAGGGTACCTCAGGCGGGGGAAACATGGCCGCTGGTTGGGGGCCCCGCCACAGCCGCTGGCGAGGCCGCGCCCTCACCTCTGGCTGCGCGGTGTGAGGCGGTGTGGGGCCTAGGTCAAATACCGCCCACGCTCCTGCGGAAAGACCAAAGTCCCTCTGCGGAGAGGGGAGCCCTGAGGAGGGACAAATCTTCTCTCCTCCTCAAGGGGAGACTGATCCAACCAAAGATGTCTGTAAACAAGCGTTGACAGCATCCTAGCCCTCCCTGCGGTTATAGCTTGCAGCTAGGTCAAAAGCTAATAACCTCAAAACCTTGCACGATGTTTCAACGTCGGCTGGCCCTAAGGCCCCACCACCCGACACCATTTTTGACAGAAAAAACAGCAATTCGAACAATGTTGCTAGTCGCTGCTAATTCTATACCACGGTGGTATAGACTTTAACAGCCCATCAGCCACCTGCCGGGCCGACTCGCCTCATGGCGTCGGCCAGGCGGGACACCGTTCCACCATGTCAGAGGCAAAGGACTGATGCCACCTGCTTCACAAGCACGGAGCACCAGTGGTGGTTGCAGACAAAAGACTGAAGCACTGCCTCACTAGTAGGAATGCAGCAACCTCCACTGTGGTGTGCACCCATGAAGGGGTAAATGAATAAATTAACGAAAACTCCACTAACACACTGCAGAATGGGCTAGCCCAGGGGTGGGCAATTATTTTTCCCAGGGGGCCGAATGAGCAACTGAAAATATGTTGGGGGGCCGGGCCAAAATTCCAAACTCAATTATGCATAATATACATTTTATTTCTATATAAAAAGCAGTAAATGGCATTGTTTTGACCCCTGGTAAGAGTGTATGTTATTATTTGGCAATTAAAAGGTGAGGTTAGCTTTCAAAAATATAATTTATTCAAATAGAATTTATTTCCAAAATGATAAACAAAATGTGAAACATTAATAACAAAGGGCATTTTGAGTTTCATATACTATTGAAACAAGGATTTTCTTAGCTTTCTAAAGACATCACATCATCTTATAGCAAAAATAAACAAGACATGTCACTGAACTGTGTAAAGAAAAGTGTCCCAGTTTTGTAGCCTTTTTTACTTTACATGCCTATATTAAACATTTAATGTTTTCAGAACTGTGCAAAAAAAAGAAAAAAATATATCAAGTGTCCCATTTCACTTGTTATATTTCCACATTTTTGTGTTCTTCAGTTCTTTTTTTTCATTCAGTGTGAGAAATCCAGTCTCTGTTGAGCTTTAACAAGTCCATCAAAGTCAGGGCCCTGTTTCATGTACGTGGTTCAACTAAGTCGATCAACATGTCCATTATCCAGCTTCAGTTAACCCGATGTTCAAAGCCGGGATTTTCCTGTTTCACAAAGGAGGATTCAGTCTCGTTAACTCAAGCCAGACTTGAGAGTCAGGCTCAAGTCAGGCTAGATGCGCGCTCCCGTTTTAGGTGGAAAGCCAGCACGTATCGCTGGCAGAGACCCTGATTCTCAATGGCATTGATTGATTAATTGATTTAAGACTTTATTGACAGATTGCAATAGGCTCAATCGCCTCGCCGACAAGTTAAATGCGTTATCTATAGGCTAATTCTAAGTCCCTCATTACCTCAATCAATCAGATTATATTTCTTTAAACTTGCCTGCTGGATTGAATAATCAAATGAGATCTTGCTAGCGAAAATAACTAGTTAACTGTTATACAGAATTACGAGACGGCTTTCTTGCCCATTGATTGATGTATAGTCAATGTTTAACTTATCTCCAATGTGGTCCAACGGGTTGTTCTTTTGACTTCCACACGGACGACCCGGGTTCAAGACCGGGGTCCTTCTTTTTGCAATATAGGAATAATTCAATTTGGTGCACGTTGAGAGCTATATAAAGAATGACATCCTCAATGCATGTAGATTTATAATATTTTAACTTAAAACCAGGCTACTTTGGCGTATAATCATTAATATTATATTCAAAAAAATCATATTGGAAACACCGGGATTTGAACCCGGATCGCTAGGTTGGCAGACTTGAGCGCTACCGCTGGGCCACTGTACCAGGTGGGATAGATTCATTGTTTATACATTAATGAACGAGAGACCCGTGTTTAGAATATCCCTTATTTTGAATGAAGTTTTATTTCTTTATCCTCATTCATTCATGTGACGTCAACGGCTCATTCAATTTCTCAAATCCGTCAAACAGCGCATCTCATCAGACATCTTAATCCCAGTTACAATTAAAATAACCACATCATGTGTACGTCGCACGAGCGAGCGCCACCGTCGCCACGGTATATATAACGTGCATTATTTAGGACAAAGTGAATTTAATATCAGCATTTTGGGTCGATTTTACATTTCAAAAGCCCCCTCTGGAAGAATGGAGCACAAAAACGTAATTCAGAATGGTATAATGCAGATCGTAGACTGTGGGAATAGTTTCAGGAAACGGGCTGTCACTTCTTTGCGGGGGCGTGGCGATAGTTCAGGCTAACTTGAACTTGAACTCTGCTTTCGAGCAGGCTCAAACTTTTGGATCTGTTGGCATGGTGATCTGGAAAATCCACGTATATGAAACCGGAAAGTCCGGCTAACCCAGTTATCCAGCTAAAGTTATCCGGCTAACTCAGTTATCCAGGTACATGAAACGGGGCCCAGGTTGCATGTCTGAGGTGGAGATGTGAAGCACAGCTGCCAGATGTTCATCAGTGAGAGAGGATCTGTACCATGACTTGGTAAACGTCATGACTGAGAATGTCTGTTCACATATGTAGGTGGATCCAAAGAGAACCAACATCTTCTGAGCATGTCTCCTAAGCATATATTGTGTGTGTGAATGTTGACATGAAAAGATATTTTTTTTTTTTTTATTATTATTATCATGTAATCTTTCGCGGGCCGGTCAGAATCATCGGGCCCGCGGGCCGTACAATGCCCAGGTCTGGGCTAGCCCATACACACAAATGTTAAGGGGATGCAAACCAGAGAAAAACACCAGTCCCGCACACAATTCATAGATTCATAAAAAGCACACCAGCCCTAGGCCTCAGCCCATCCACCCATTGACCGTCAGCATGAATGGTTAAGAGGAGGGAAGACATTTTAGTAAAGACAGCCCTCGGCGGGGAACAAGAACGGAGACCCAGCATTGTAGCATTAGCATTAGCCGTGCGCACTAGGATAGTTGGGAAAACACCCAAAACAGAGTCACGACGACCATGTTCTCCCAAATATCCTGCCCCTCGCGCCAATACACAACTCGGCTGTCTCACGGGACAACGAGCAGTAGGGCTGGGCGATATGGCAAAAAATCATATCGCAATAACGATATGATAATGTTATCATATTTCTCGATATCGATAATTATCGAAATTGTTATAAGTATTAAAAAATTAAAAATTAAAAATGTTAAACAACAGATGTATGTTTATTTTGCAGCAATTCTTTGTCGTTGCCGCCATATTTAGTGTTACATCCCCTCACACTCCAGTTCTCAGGCTGCAGCTGGTTTAAAAGCTAAAGTAAACCGGCTTCTCTGCTGGCTGTGGCTCCAGGGGAGTTGAACAGTTCTGGCTCTGCTAGTTTATTTTCGATCTTTTGGCGCTTTTTTGGTGGACAAACCACCGCACATGTGCACCGTGACTCGTGACTGGAGTCTAGTTCTGCTAGCACACATAGCCTACTGTGTACAGACGGTTTCAAACTGTATTTTAAATTAGAAAGCAAACAAAATAAATGGACAAGAGAAAAATAAATCTCAATTTGGTCAGTATTGTCATTTGGACAAGCAAAGCCATTACTTTAAGTTGCAGGCAAGAAAGACAAGTCTGTCCACTGTCTCTGGTTTTAAAACTGCCCTGTTGCACGGATCAACTCAGGCCTCACAGCGTGTGTGCTACAGCATCACCCGAACATATTCACCATTGACTTGTTGTGTCAAAAACGTAGGCAAACAGCCACAGATACACACACACACACAGAGGCCCAGCCAAAACAAGGGGTTGAATATATTCCGTTGCAACTGTGCCAAGTTGCATTCACTTTGAATGGATAAATTACACAGTTGCACTTGTAATTATTCGCACCCCACACCAAAAAAAAAAATGAAACGATTTTTCGAAGAAAAAAAATGTCTATATTCGATATTGATTATTAAAATATATCGCGATATTTATCGTTATATCGCCCAGCCCTAACGAGCAGTGCCGTGACGCCGCGGTCTCATAATACTTTCAAGAAACGGGACTGGCAGCGCTCCCGTCCAGCTAAGCCTGCTGCTGCTACTGACTCTGCTTCCACTCGCTCTTGCTACCGATGTGGCTCGGGGAACCACCTGGCGAACTCTTCACAATGTCCAGCAGTAAAAGAGACTTGCAAATTATGCCAGAAAACAGGACATTTAGCTCGTGTCTGCCGTGCTAAAACACAGTCGGTGAGTACAGTGGAAATTCCTGAAACTACAGTGCTATGCTTGGGAGCTTCTGACATTACAAAAAGGATTGTGTGCAATGTGCATGTACACACACCTACTACCCAGGCTCAAGAAGTGAGACTGGTTGTGGACACAGGTTCAACAGTATCCATAATGCCACTGTCTACTTATGAGAAATACTTCAGTGAAACTACCCTATCTGCACATACTGTTCGGCTGGTGTCGTACACCAAGGCTAGCATACCTGTCATGGGGTGCCTACAGGCTCAGGTGAGGAGAGACAATGTCACGGTCCCTGCTCAGACCCGGCGCCATGGGCGGGCATTAGGGGGCCGGGCCCGCCCACTGAGTCAGCTGTGCCCACCCTGGTAATAAAAAATAAAAAATAAATCAATCAAAGTCGACTATCCAAATCCTTAGTCGGGGACAGCCCTAGTGGGCACTGATGTCAACAACAACACTACTGAAGCTAGCATGGCACTCTGTGAGAATTCGTTTTCTACCCTCAAGAACGTCTTTACAGAACATCGCCTTAGTATGGCTTCATCGACGCAAGGCCAATTTAATTCAGTTGGCATTTGAGAAGGACTTAACAAAAAAGTTCAGGAATGAGTGGAGGGGCAGTGTTTTAAGAAGATTTCACTCTGTCCCCAAACGCCGCTTGCCGCTCTACTAATGATGGTGAGTAGCCTGCGGAGGAATTTAGTTTGCTTTTTATGCACCTTATTTTTGTTAGTTCAGTAACTTCAGTTCAGTTTGTCAGTGAATTCAGAAGTGTTGAATAAATGGAGACTTTTCAAAGATATAGAATAGAATAGAATAGAATAGAAATGTATTATCCTGAGGAAAATTTGACACTGCAAATCACTCAACATTAAACATTTAGACAGAACAAGTCACAAATAAGAATAACAAAACAAATGGCCTAAAGAATAGAATAAAATGAAATAGAATAAAAATAGAATAAAATATACAGTAAATAAATACAGTAAAAATATACTGAAGTCTACAGTAGGTGTAATATTGCACATTGCTGTTTAAAAAGTAAGAGTCCAGGAAGATGGTAACTGTCACCCTGTGCTCAGTGATGCAGTGAGGAACAGTGATGCATTGTATAGTCTGATGGCTGTCGGAATGAAGGACTTCCTGTGCCGTTCAGTGCTACATTTAGGTAGTGTGAGCCTATAACATGCTCCTCCTGTCAGCCAAGTATGTGTATAGTGGGTGGGAGGGGTTTTCCATGATGGCCTGGAGCTTAGCAAGGTTCCTCCTCTCCGCCACCCTCGCTAGAGTCCAACTCCACCCCAACCACGCTACTGGCCTTCGTGACCATCTTATCCAGCCTGTTTGTGTCCCCTGCTCTCAGTCCGCTGCCCCAGCAGGTCTGTTATATATATCCGTTCAGTCTGTTTTTGTATAAGTGAATGTTCTTAAGATAGAGAGAAATTAGATTTTTCAACTGCCTCTCTGCTGTTTAGTTCAGCACCGTGGGCAGCGCCAAGCAAGCCACAGCGCTGTTGTCCCAACTGAAACGTATAAAGGGGAACCTGTGTTGAAAAACCATTGTGCCCCCCCGAGAAAATGTTATGCCCCCCCACTCATTTGTTTCTGCAGCTTGGTCTGTCCCTGCTACGTTTTACGTCGTGGATAAAGGAACTCCCCTGCTGGGAATGGACCTGTTGACTGCACTCCACCTCTGCATTAGTGGAACTACTGTCCTCCCCTCCTCCGCTCCTACGCCGTCTACACCTGCCCCTGTGATGGCTACTACTGTCACAGCTCCTACGGCATTTGGCTGTGCAAAAGGCTTTGTGCATTGTGTAAAAATTTACCCTACTGTTAAGCCAGTCCACCAGAAGTTACGCCGCTTGCCTTTCACGGTCAGGGACGCCGTCTCTACTGATACTACTACTACTACTGCTACTACTGCTGCTGCGGATACTACTGCTACTACTGATACTACTACTACTACTGCTACTACTGCTGCTGCTACTACTACTGCTGCTACTACTACTGCTGCTACTATTACTGCTTCTACTGACTCTGCTATGGATGTGGAGTCCGAGATAGTAGCACACATATCTGCTACACTCAGTGCCCTGTCGGTGACTGAGTTTGGGGCTGCTTGCTCTACCTGCCCTGAAGTGACTGCACTGCATGGTCAGATTAACAGGGGTTGGCCTCACTGAACGAAATCAGTGAGCCAAGATCTGATCGCATACTTCAAGATCAGAGAGGAACTGTCAGTCAAGGACAATTACGTCCTCAGAGGCATCCGCCTCATCGCACCAGTGTCCTTATGCCATACATTGCTCACACTGGCACACGAGAGCCACCAGGGGGTCGTACGTACTAAGCAGCGTCTGCGGGATCTCTATTGGTGGCCGAAGATGGACTCTCAGGTTCAGGCCGACATATCCAAATGTGTCTCTTGTCAGTCTAATGACAAGACGGCCAAGATTTATTTTGCACCTCTACAGCCAGTTCCACTGCCAGACGGCCCGTGGAAGAAACTAGGCCTCGACATAGTCGGGCCCTTCGAGTCAGCTGTGCCAGCCTGCCATTACGGCAGTGCTTCTCAAACTTTTTCTGTCAGGCCCCCCTTTGGCGGACCAAAATATCTTGGCCCCCCCCCCCCCCCCCCCCCCCGCCCCAACAAAATAGTCATGAAATGGGCCATGTTTAAATTTATTGAAATAACACCAATATCGTGACCTTTCAAATTGACAACACCTTCCCTCGCGAGAGCCACCTTGCCTCGCTGTGAAACAGCACTGCAGAATGGTCAGCTCCCATCTCCTCACACAGCGCAGAGAACAGGCGCGCTTTCAGGGCTCGGGTTTTGATGAAATTTACCACGTTTATAACTTCTGTCAAAACCTCATTCAGCTCAGGGCTAAGCTGTCTTGACGCTGGCGCCTCTCTGTGAATTTACAGTGCGTCCATTGCGCGTTTGTGAGACCCCCTTGATGAGCGCCTGTAGCCCCCTCCTTTTCCCTGCCATGGCCTGCGCACCATCAGAGCAAAAGCCCACACAGTTCTCCCATTTCAGTCCATGTTCTGTCAGGTAACTGTCAATAATTTTGAAGAGCTCATCAGCTGTCGCTCTGTTTTTGACATATTTGCAAAACAGCAGATCTTCACTCAGTGACTGGGAATTTACAAAGCGAACATAGGAAATAAGCAAACAGTCTTTATTGCTGTCTTTGACAAGGCAACACGCATGTCATCCTCAAGGCTCAACTTGGCCCTATATTTTGTTTTCAGAGCTGTCATGGATGAAAAGCCAGCTTCACACAGATATGTGGTGCTGAATGGTATCAACACCTTAACTGCTGCATCATGAGATACTTGGTACTCAGCACCACACTCTGAAACTAGCTCTCCAGGTGGTATCAGATGAGATTTCAATGAGTTCTTCCAAGAGTTTGGATGGAGATGTATGTGTCAGGAAGCTTTGTCTCAATGTTGTCTGTAAAGTTTTTTTTATCGAGAGTAACTTGGTGATCCTTTTCTGTGTTTTATTAAATAATGATTTTCAGATTTTGAGAAATGGTCAAACTTATCCAAATATGGTATTTTCATGGAGAACAGTGCAGCTGCAACAGATAGCACTATTTTCTGTAATCAAAAAAAAAAGAAAAAAAAAAAGAAAAAAAATGTAATTTTTTTTTAAATCTCAAGGCCCTCCCTGTCATGCCTCTGCGCCCCCCCTGGGGGGCGTGCCCCCCACTTTGAGAAACACTGCGTTACGCGATCACACTGACGGATTACTATTCTAAGTGGCCAGAGGTAGCCTTTTCTCACAACGCTACAACTACGGATGTAACCAAGTTCCTAAGCTCTGTGTTCGGTCGCCATGGTAACCCAGAGAGCGTCGTCACAGACAATGGACCTCAATTCACATCAGCAGCCTTCGCCGAGTACCTCAAGGAAAGAGACATTGCTCACAATCGGATTTCAGTTTACTATCCGGCGGCTAATGGTGCTGTCGAACGATTACATCGTGTTCTGAGGAGTTGCATTCAGACAGCGATCCAGCAGTCTCAACCGTGGAAAGAGGCTGTGTTGGGTTGTCTGCAAATATACAGAGCCACTCCCCACACCACCACTGGCATTTCACCACATGAACTGCTTTACGGTCGTAAAATGCGCACCAAACTGGACGTACTGCCCTTGCAGCCCACTGTGAGTGCACAGGACGAGACTGTGAGAGAAACGGTCCAAAACAAGCAAGCCAAAATGAAGCGCTACACAGATGCTAAGCGTGGCGCTCGTGCACCTGTTTTTCAGGAGGGGGAGAGAGTCAGGATTAGAACACCACATCACGTCCCCAAAGCACACTCGAGATACAGTGCACCAATGACAGTGAAAAATAAGATTGGCAAAAGCACCTTTCTGCTCATTGATGGAAAGAAATGAGCAGAAACAAGCCTAGTTGGCATCAGGACTTTGTTGCACACTGAGTGAGAACTAAGAGTAATATTGGTTGAGCATATATAATTATATCTTGATAATGATTGAATAACCTGTGCTCCCTTTGTTTAATGATTACCTTGAGTTACCCGTTTTATGATACTGACTGTTGGTTCAGTTTACTTAAGAAAGTGAAAAAGCAAAAGTTCTAAATTTGCATAATGCTGAGTAGCAAGTAACATCCTTTCACAGAGAAGGGAGATGTTGTGTCCTCACATTACAGGTTGAAGCTGTACTTCCCAAGAGTCTCCACTATGGGGCATAGTTGATACAATGCCATGTTATGCCTACAGGAAGTGCAGAAGAAGAGTACACGATGCTGTATGATGATACCCTGCTGTACCATGCTCGTACTTTGCTATGCTTAACTAAAAGGCTAAAGAGTAAACCTGCTTCCTGAGTCTTATTACTACACCTCTACCTACATACAAAATACTACGTACGTACAACATAACACCAGGCATGAGGAAGGCGCAGCAGCAGGTAGTATTAGTGGAAGCTCTGACCGCCCAGGAGGTGCTGCAGTACTCTGTTGGCGAGGAGGAGTTAGACCCAGTCTCTGTTAGCTCACTAGTGCTGCGGAAATTAGAACTAGAGTATAAGTTCGAACAGTTAAAACATGCAGAGGCGGAACGGACTCGCACGCATGAGTTGGAGCGTGTCGACCGTGACCAAGCCGAAGCGGAACGCACTCGCGCGCACAAGCTCGAACTCAGGAGGATTGGGGTTGAGGCACGGGCGGCACATCCTGAGGAACCTAGGTTCGATGTAACTAAGTACCTGCATCTAGTACCACAGTTTCTAGAAAAGGATGTGGATCAATATTTTCCCATGTTCGAGAATGTAGCCACGACACTGAGGTGGGCGATCGAACACTGGACGTTGCTGCTCCAGAGCGCCCTTACAGGTAAAGCGCAACATGTTTATGCATCGCTATGCCCAAATACCCAGGACTACGCTGTGGTCAAGGCTGCAATTCTCAGGGCATATGAGCTGGTACCTGAGGCATACAGGCAGCGGTTCCGTGCTCTGAGGAAGAACAGCTTGCAGACCTATGTGGAGTTTGCATACGAAAAAGAATTATTGTTGTTTGCGCGTCGGAGAAAGTGGATACCCTGGCTAAAATGCGGGAGCTCATTCTTTTGGAGGAATTTAAGTCGTATTGTTTGCCCGAGAATGTGGCGATGTACATCAATGAACGGAAGGTTGCTGAGTGCTCGGTGGCTGCGGGACTTGCGGATGAGTTTGTTTTAACACACAGGGTGCTGTTTGTCAAGCCTGACTGCCCTAGTGGGGAGGACAGACCGGGGTGGAGCTCCGGTGGCAAACCGGTAGCCTCTGGCAGTAGCAAGCAGTTAAAGCATGCGGACGCAGGTGGAGTTAGTGAGCGAGGAATGGGGGGGAACACTCGTGTGTGTTTTCACTGTGGGAAGAAAGGGCACATCAAAGACAATTGTTATGCTCTCTTTCACAGGGTTAACAGTCCTACCACGCAGATGCCACAAATATCGTTGGTTACGACGCCCACTGCTATGGGTAAAGGCATGGCAGCCTATTTACCTTTTATTAGCAGAGGGTTGGTATCATTTTGCAAAGGTGGTAGGAAAGTTCCTGTAACTATCTTACGAGACACTACTGCGTCTCAATCGGTTATCCGTAGGAATGTATTACTCTTTGATAACAGATCAAAGGCACATCCTGGGATAAGGGTCAGAGCTTTTGGTAGACAGGTTATAAGAATGCCGCTACACAATATTAATTTCGAGTCGGATCTGGTGTCAGGACCGGTCGTAATCGGGGTGGATAGCCGTTTTCCGGTCGAGGGAGTGTCATTGATCCTCGGTAATGACCTGGCAGGGGGTAAGATGTTAAAATCAGATGTCATTTGACTTTCAGCGGGTCCTGTTGTGGCGGACGTTCTGGCGAATGTGCATACAGGAGTTGTTCCATCAGATTACTTACGACGGCCATGACGGGTAGTGCTGGGGGGAATTTATTTGACATGGGTGTATCGGTCAGTGACGCGGTGCCTGATGGTACTGGGCCTGCTTTGCCCATGGATGACGTGGGACGTGTACCTATGCCCAATATGCCGGTGTCAGCCTTGGTGGTGGCTCCACCTGGAGTTGACAATGATAATGACAGTCTTTGTGTTTCAGAAGAGGGGGAGCTGGAGAATGAGGTCATTGTTCCATCCGGGGCAGACTGGGGAGCTTTGAGTTGGTTGGCCTTGACCATCGTCTTGACCGTTTTTCACACCCGGGCCAGCTGGGACTGTCCTCGTGGTTTGGGTTGGGTGCCACAGTCAGACCCGGCTAGACCATCTCTGACTCCGGTCGACTGGACATTCCTCGCGATGTGCTGATCTCTTTCAGAGCTGTCTTGTTGCCTATTGCATATTTTTTCTTGTGTATGGGTTTGTACATGCTGTCGCTTTGCCATCTCGCGCATGCATAGAGGTTAGCAGTGGTAGGTAACCCACTACAATAAGCAAGTTTGCTCCACTTGCTCCAGAGTTCGTTTTGTTCTGATTATTGGTGCCAGTTGTTCTGATGGGCATGGCGACTGCATTGGAAATGAGCAGGGGAACAACATGCAGTGTTGTGGCTGTAGTTAGGGGGGGGGGGGGGGGTGTGCTATTGTCCATAGGGTTGTGTGGGTGTATGCTTTGTTGCTTTGTTGATCCTGCGGGATATAAATTTTGCTCTGTTTTCTAGGGGTCGGGAGTGACGAGAAATGATCTGGGAACCTCCGGATTTCGGATTGGTGCTGCCCATTTCTCGACCACTGATTCCCTTATTTATATTGCTGTAGTTATTGTGGGCTGTAATGTCATACGGAACGTGTTGGGGGTGTTGTGAGCTGTGTGCGCCTTCAGCGTGTGGGGGTGGGGGGACGACTGCCCACAGCGTGTGTGTGTGCGTGCGTGCGTGCATGTGCCTGCGTGTGTGTGTGCGTAAGAGAGAGAGAGAAAGAGAGAGATAGTGTGTGTGAGAGAGAAAGAGAGAGACAATACACTACTATAGTATAGGGACCTGCACACATTTATCAAGCCTCTCAGAATATGAATACTGTAGGCGGCTGGGTGGCGCAGCGGAGATTGCGCTCGTCACCAATGCGAGAGACTCCGGTCTCAAATCCAGGTGTCAGCATTGCCTCCGGCTTGGGCCAGCCGTCATACTAAATCGTTTGGCTGAGTTAGCGGGAGGGAAGTCGTGTGTGGTAATCTGGCGTTGTGGACAGCGACTCCTACAGGTCAGGTTTGGGCGCCTGCACAGCAAAAGACAGGAAGTGGTTACACGCGTTACACTTCACCAATGAGAGTCCGCGCTGCCAGGTGAAAAGAGAGCCGCTGGCTGTCTCCACATGTGTCGGAGGAAGCATGTGGTTGACCGACCAGTAGGGGGCACATGCACACAGCGACCAGGTAGGGGAGGGGGGGAATTGGCATAACGACTAAATTGGGATGGGAGGAAAAAGCACAGAAAATCAGGCGGAGAAAAAGAGGATTAAAAAAAAAGAATATGAATACTGTTCTGGAATCAGTTTGCCTTCTAGATCAAATGAGATGGTCAAATGGAACAACTCTGTGGTCCAAGATCACAACCTTGTTGTATAAAAACCTTGTAACCTTGTTTTTTTCTTTATCCAAAGCGCCTCACATTACCATGTATACATTTGAGCATATAGCCCCAGTCAGAGTGGGAACCTGTGACCCTGGCAGGGTTAGAGGCATGTTGTACCCGTGTGTACTAAGGCTGTCCCCGAAGCCTGTTTTTGGGACTTCGTCAGGGTTTTTTCGAACGGACGTTCGAACCTTCGTTTTTAATTTAAAAAGATTTGATTTTATTATTATTATTATAAAAAAAATTATATATAAATATCCTCAAACTAAATCCTCAATTTGAATAAAGTGATTAATCTGATTAAATTAGTCTTATTTTTTTTTTATTTTTTTACTTTCCAGCCCCAGACCCAGCCCAGGGAGAAGCCCCAGCCCAACTAAATCAATTAACTTTCTTTAATGAATATAACTCAGTTTCTTTTAATACTATAATATTAGTGTAGCCTAATCTTTATCTGCAACTGTGAAGAAAAACCAGAATGAATAGATAGAAAAAAAAATTAAAATAAAACATATTATTTTTTTTTAAATAATTTTTTTTTAAATCAAATGTTGATTTAGAATTCGAATTCCAACGTAACGAATGAAGGTTCGAACATTCGAACGTTTGGGCTCAGCCCTAGTGTATACACAGGACCATGGCTTAAAATGTCAGAGCCCAAAGACCCATCAAAATACAGTTTAAAATATGTTTGCAAGTCAGTCAGTCAGGAAACAAGGTTCGTACCCCACATGGCCAATACTAACCATTGCACTAAACTCCTAGGAATTGCATTAATATAGTCTAAAAATAATAATGAAACTAATATACATACGTACTTGTACATTATACTGTACTTCTACTTGTAATTATACACACTGTACATATATGCTTACAATGACATCAATTACACATGTATTTTGTATGACAGAATTACATGTCATCTGTATGTATGATCTGCATGACACATTATAGTGACACATGTTTTTTTCCCCTATTCCACCCCAAATATCATCCTTATTTGTATTCATTAAAAAAGAGGGTAAAAGCATTCCATTGCTTAAAGGGGAACACCACTCAAACTTAAAAATCAAATATATTATGTCCATGGCCTAAGACAGTTCAATCAATATTAGTGAACATGAGCTACTCTCTCCCAAAGTCAGATACCAGAGAAGTAAGAATCAAACTTGTGATGTCATCAAGTATAAAGCCTGGAGCTACTCCATGGACAATGAATGGGAGACTGATTTTGTAGACCCACAGAACATTTGTTTAATTTTTTTATATCCAAATGAGCTTTATTCTATATTTGTGGCCTCAGTTCTGAAATAGAAAACAAACCTATGAACCCAGAACATTCCCCTGGGTGTTGTCAGTGTCATCTTTCCCAATTCATTGCAGCTAATACTTGTACTTTATGACATCACAAGAGTTTTAGCACTCTTAATTTTATAATTTTTTTATAGACCAGGGGAATAACATGTATGAATTCTGAAAGTGGGCGTAGTTCCCATTTAAAGATAAATGAATGTTTAGTGGGCCTAAGTAATACAAGACCTATAAGTATTCGTTCTGTGTGGGCGGCTGGGTGGCGCAGCGGACATTTCGCCCGTCCCCAACGCAAGAGACACCGGGTTCGACTCCAGCTGTCGGCGTTGCCTCCGGCTTGGGCCAGCCGTCATACTGACTCAATTGACAGAGTTAGAGGGTGGAAGTCGATGGGTGGTAATCTGGACGTTGTGGACAGCGACTCCTACAGGTCGGTTGGGGACGCCTGCACAGCAGAGACAGGAAGTAGCGGGGGCAGTGTGAGCCTCCCACACGTTACACCTCGCCAAATGAGAGTCCGCGCTGGCAGGTGAAAAGATGTGACAGGCTGCCTCCTCGTGTACCGGAGGGGACACGTGATGCAAGGCTTCTATCCTCCCTACAACCGGCCAGTGGGGGGCATATGCGAGCAACGTTCAAGACAGGGGAGGGAAGAATTGGCACAATGGAATTGGGATGGGAGAAAAATTGAAAATGAGGAGAAAAAGTGAATACAAAAAAAAGTATTCGTTCTGTGCCCACCAAAACTACGAAGAGGATTCTGTACCATCAGATTGAAGATTATTTTAGGTAATGTACTAACTACTAAATGTCAGCAAGCATACAGAAAGGGCTATTCAAATGACTAGCTAAAGGATATTGACGTCTCAAATGTAGTGGCAGTTATGTTACACTTCAGCGTTTGATATTACTGATCACAAGAGAGAGAGAGAGAGAGAGAGAGAGAGAGAGAGAGAGAGAGAGAGAGAGAGAGAGAGAGAGAGAGAGAATAATAATAATAATAATAATAATAATAATAATAATAATAATAATAATAATAATAATAATAATAATAATAATAATAATAATAATAAGGTCTTTAATTGGCATGCAATTATCCTCAATGTTAGCGGTTAGCACACACGGTTAGCACACACACACACCGGAACACACACGCATGCATTGTTTTTTGTAGGATCGCCGATGCGATTCGTCTCTGCGCTTAACCCAGAGAGAGAGAGAGAGAGAGAGAGAGAGAGAGAGAGAGAGAGAGAGAGAGAGAGAGAGAGAGGGAGAGAGAGAGATAGCTCCTATGACAAGAATGACAAGGGCACTCATTTCTGATGAAAGAACGTAACCATTGATAAAATGACAGACATCCTTTTATTCATAATGATGGATAAGCTCCTCTAGCCAATTTTGTGTCCATAAGATTTGGTTGGTTTGGATAGTTTGTGGACTCGTATAGTTCCCCTGTTGTGTTCCAGCAGCCAGTCTGCTTTAGGCAGAGAGGGGAGAGAAAGAGAAGCAGACGTGCAGAGAGAGTGCAAAACCATTTGGGGGAGCAAGGTGACCTTTGTTAAATACATCACGTATAAATATACTGGTATATGCACATTTTGGAAGGTAATTTATTACTTTTAGCGTGATCCTGTGGGACACCGGAGATTGTGATTCTGAAATGAATAGTAGGGCTAACTGCCCTCCAGTTTAGAATTCAAACAGATCATTACAGAGCGAAGATTTTACATTTTGTCGGGTTCGAAGGATGGATGTTCAAACACAAAGTAACAGCCCTAATCAGCCATTACCGTAATGAAGAGTTATGTTTCCTCTAGAACACAGAGGGGTTTTCTACAACGTAGTCTATGTCATTGCAGCCGTTTAGTGTGAGGTGTTCCACGAGCTGTCTGGCACCATTAGTCTTCTCCCTCTTCACAGACGATATGCCTTGTGTAATAATTCTAGAATAACTCTATACGCAGATGATCCTCCTAGACTGTACTATCCAGTGACCACATGCTATGAATTCAAGTCTTATCAAGAGAGCCAGATAAGGTCTATGAGTAAAAAAAATACGAAAAACTTTAGTTTTAACATATCAAAGACTAACGGGTTGATTTTCAAAAGAGAGCAAGGAAACTATAAAAGAAGCCTGTATTGAAATTAGACATACGATACGATATCGATTATTTGGACAACGATACGATATTTGCCGATATCACAAAGTCTGCCACGATACGATACGATACGATTAGATTCAGGTGCCTGCGATCGATATGAGGCGATATTATGTGCCCATTTAACACAATCAGTCACATTTAGATCAACAAAAAAAGGCTACGGAAATATCAATTGATGTTTTTATTTTTGAGCTCTTCCAGACATTTAAATGAAAAACAATCTATTGTTTTTAATACATAGACCTCCTGTTCACTTTTTATATATTGAGCTCTAAACTTTAAGTAAAATGTTTTGGAACTCACAACACGCAAGCTAAAACGCCTTCCTCTCCCAAACTTCCTACAATTGTTTTATGTTGCATGATGATCATGAATACATTTATTATGTATTCATGTTTAAATATCAACATTATCTGTCCATCCTCAGTAACACACACACACACACACACAGAATGCCCCTCCCCCAGTCCCCCACAGAAAGGTAGACTGCCCCCGCCCCTCCTCCTTCCCCTCTCCTGTTCTCTCTCACAGTTAGCTGCTTAACCCTTACACCGGTTCCTGACAGGCAGCGAGCGAGCGAACTGGAGACGAAATCACTGTCCTGATATGACGCGGCGCGTGTCCGAGTGTGTCTGTGTGTGTGTGTTACCTGGAAGCACACGTGGGGGGGGGGGAGGGAAAGCAGCCTGCGATTCTTGACCAATAAAAAGTGTTTAGGGGCGGGACTCGGCCACGTAATCGCTCAACTAGAGACACAGCGAGCGAATATCTGAGGGGTGGACGACATCGCTGCTCAGTTCGCTGTCTCTCGCGGCAGGTCAGGATAGTCTGATTGAAACGAATACATTTTAATCATTTTCGCAATCACGCTCGCTCGCGTCGCTGCCTGTCAGGAAGGGGTGTTAGGAGTCACGCTGGAGCTTTGAACCCGTCGGCGGACAACAAAAGAAATTCGAATCCCTCTTAAATACTCAAAAGGGACATCTTTTCAGAAATCGATAAAAATAGAAAAATTGCCATTTCTAGTGCTTTGACATGTAAGGTATACGTCCCCCAACTTGCTAAACCTAATACGACTTGTAAATACGTTTAATTCTTGCTAGATGGTATGCTTGTAATAATCTCCATTTGCGATAAAAACTACATCGCGCGTCACATCCATGGACGCGCGCACACACCACACACACCAACAGCGCATAGGTGTTAATCACTGAGTGATCTAATATGCATATTCTTCAGCGCGAGAGGGGGGGGTTGTGTTTCTCACTGTCTGTCGTTGATAATATAATCTGGTCCTGCATTATTATTATTATTATCATTCTCTCTCGAGAATACACGGGACCCGACAGAACGTTAATTTATGTATTAAAAGTAGTCTTATGCTTTTCATCCTCGCCCGTGTATATACCCACGTCGCGCTAAAACAACATAAACTACTGTATGGCAGACAGAGTGCGTGTGTGTACGAGTTATGAGTTATCTCGCAGTTCATTCAAGCGCGCATCACGGTCATGACAGCTCTCTAGAGTAGAACGGTGCGCTCACAGGGGCGTAGCTGGAGATTCTGGGCCCCATGAAAGAAACAATTTGTAGGCCCCCCAATCTATTAAAAAATGTGGGGCCCCCAATCTATAAAAAAATTTGGGGCATTTGCTGGGCCCTTGGAATCATCCTAACCCCCCCCCCCCCCCCCCAGCTACTCCCCTGCACACACACACACACACTCTCTCTCTCTCTCTCAAACAGAGAAATCAAAAGAAATCAGTACATTGTTGTTGATTATTATTCTCTATGTGTTTTTAATAAAATTGTGTGATATTCTATTCCAGTTGTCTTTGGTCTTGTTTTCTCTGGTTATGATCATGTTATTAGTGTGTGTGTGTAAAAAAACGAATTAATAATATAATTATTATAAATGTCGCTCTCTCTCTCTCTCTCTCTCTCTCTCTCTCTCTTGAAATCTACAGTTACACATTGCTGTATTTAGTGAGGTAAATGAGTACAAGACATGTTTCACAGACACACACACACACACACACACATACACACACACACATACACAGACAGACAGACACACACACACATTTACATTTACACATTTACACATTACATTTACATCTAGTCTAGTTTGCTTATTTTTTTTTGATATGGTACAGTACTGTAAATACAGACACACACACACACACACACAGAAACACACACACACACAGGCTAGGCCTCCTGCTGGGTCCATTCACTGGAATAACAAAGGAATGACTGGGCCTTTGCTCCAGGTGTGAAATGGTTCTAGTGACAATGATCACATTGAATTCTGGGAGTGTAGTTCTCTCATCAGATAGCTGAATGAACTTGGATCTACTTCAAGTCCTATACTGAAAAGGTGTTAGGATTTTACCAGAATGTTTGATAGGACATTGATTGAAAACTATCGTCTCAAATTTGACAATTGATGGCTTATTTTGAAGGTATGAATCTGTAATTTTATATTATGTAACAAAAAAAAAGGGGGAAATTCTCAGGAGGAGGAGCTCTTTAGGTTAGACTCCTAAGCCAACATGACGTCCATTTAGATATTTAACGCGACATGGGCATAAAGGAATGGCGACGATGCAACGCATATTAGATGCATTTGACCCGGTGCGGGGAAAAAACTGCACAGACTTATATCGGGTCACAAAATAGACGCTCTGTAGTGCTTTACAGCAGACGCGAACACTGCTGTAATGTCTACACGGAGTTTCACAATACTGGTCGCCGGCAGATATGACTCGCGGGATTTTCAAAATAAGAGTATCGCAATATGAATCGATCTTTTTACGTTGCATCGATCCTATTTGATTATTGATAATAGATCGATATATCGATCTGAATCTGTGTATCGTCCCACCCCTATTAACAATGCAACAAATTACTGATGATTCTGACATCTGAGGTAATAACCTGAATGACGAATGACTGAGGTCATAAACGAGGAGATGGCGATACCATTTAATTCAATGTTGGCCGAACTGAAAGTTCCCACTGAACTGAATTTTTCCCCCTCCTTTTTCCTCCGTTTTTCTCCCATTCCAATGTTAGTCGTTATGCCAATTCCCAATCCCCTTCCTGGTCGCTGCGCACTTACCCCCTACGGTCGGTCTGGGAGAGTGGAGGCTACCACGTGCTTCCTCCGACACATGTGTAGCCAATCAACCGCTTCTTTTCACCTGGCAGCGCGGATTCTCACTGAGAGGGTGTAACGTGTGGAAGGATCACACTACCCCCCTTAGATCCTTTCCTCGCTGAGCAGGCGCCCCAACCGAACTGTAGGAGTCGCTGTTTACAACGACCAGGACCCACCCACCAGCTTTCCCACCCTCTAACACTGCCAATTGTGTTAGTACGACGGCCGGCCAAGCCGGAAGCAACGCCGAGAGCTGGGCTCGATACCAGTATCTCCTGCATCGGTGGCGAGCGCCTTGCCCACTGCGCCACCCGACCGCCCTGACCCTTCCTTCTTTTATAGTTTGATAGTTTCCTTGCGCAAGAGTAGCATAAAACTGCACCCAGTTGATCTTCCCTCGGACAATGTCTGAAGGAATCCTGTGATCGGAGGAATCCTCCTGTGATTTATTTTCAGAAGCACATAAGCCAACCAGCACGTTAGTTGTGCCTCGCTCCCTGCCTTGGACTTCCTGTTGAAGTTATGTGTTATGTATGATTGCATGTAACTGCCTAACTGTTTCCACAAGAGGGCGCTCTAGGCGTAGCTATTGAAGCTGACGCCAGGTAAGAGGTATAAAAGGAGATGTTACCTCCCCCTCTGTCTCTTCCTCCGTCGCCTCTCCTAAGGAGAAGGTCTCGTGTACTGTTGGGTGCAATGTGAATAAACCACGCCAAAGGCTAAAGAGAGAAACCTTGTCGTCATGAACCTATTATTGTCGCTCCACAGCTGACTCTGTCAACACTTCCTTTTGACGAACCACGTTCGTGCCACCTGTACTCAGGATTAGAAAACGAGGCACCACTTAAAAGAGATAATGAATGGGGAGCTCCAGTAGCTCACCGCGTACCTCGAACGCTATTTCGGCGTCGGGGACAACCGTGCGCGTCACGGATCTGGGGTAGCGAGTTCGACTCCCGGACAAGCCGTACTTTCTCAGAGTGTCTTTCCCCCCATCTGTACCCCCATTCAACCTGTTTCTGTCGGTCATACTTGACCAGAAAAAAGCCATAAACGCAAAAAGAACCAGCTGACTGGTCAAAGTTTAAAAAAAAAAAGAGATAATGAATTGCGATGGGTTAAAGAGCTGGAAAACAGAAATAAATCAGTAAAAGTATCTGAAAAGTATATATTTTTTTTATTAAACAGAACAAACAGGCATAACTTTTAACCCCTCAGACTATACAAACTGTACCCTGATGAAGAAACGTAACTTAAATTAACTAGCCATGTCAAAATAGCCTTTGTGTTCATGATCACCTGCTGCTTTACGTGATAAAGATCATGGAGCAGCACACCTCAGGGACAATTTCTTGTCGAGTCTCACCAAATGAAATGTTCGCTTGAGTTGACACGCAGTGGGTCCGTCTAACTAGGGATGGGTACCTTTCACATTTGAATCGATACCGGTACCCAACGGTACCTTTTTTCGGTACTTTAGTCTCAAGAAATTTAATTTACAGTCGTAAAAAAAAAATCCAAACTTCAAATAACTACAATTTCGACAGTTTTCGGCTTGTCATTGCTCCGACTGCTTTGTTGTTGAATCAAGTCAAATCCTAGGTAAGCATATATTGTGCGTGTGAACGTTGACATGAAAAGAAAAAAGTTACAAAAAAAAATGTAAAAAAAAATAAAAAAATATTGGTATCTCACTTGATTCGATACTCGGTATTACCGACGTGTTTCGGTTCGGTACCTCAAAAGTACCGAATTCGGTCCCCATCCCTACGTCTAACCCTGTTATGCGCTGCGAGCACAGAATTAGGCGGCAAGCCAAACATAAGGCACGTGTTGGAGCTTTGAGCCGGGCACAGCGGAGCCTAAAGTGGATGTTGGCATAATAGACGAGTCAATCTATGAAAAAAAAGCACTTAACCCAAAAAAAATGTATACAAAAGGTTTTTCGATGGATTCCGATAGTATTGGGCATGCTAAATAACATACTAAAAGTCGACCAAAATCGACCCCCCCCGAAAGCCGCCATTTCCAAGATGGCGTCCCAGATGGCGGTGGAGATATTAAAATGGCTATATCTCAAATTGAGAATATGGTGCAAAGGATTTCTCAACTGATTCTGGTACCTCTGGGCATGTTCACTAACATACTAAAAATCTAAGAAAATACACCTTCCAGAAAGGCTTAATTTTCAAGATGGCGTCCAAAATGGCGGCAGACCAAGCTTAAAATGGCTATATATCTCAATAGATTTTTTTTTATAAAACTATGATTTTTCACTTGATTCTGGTACCTCTAGACATGCTTGTGAACATACTAAAAATCTAGGAAAATACACCTTCCGGAAAGGCATCATTTTCAAGATGGCGTCCAAACTGGCGCCCAGGAGCTTAAAATGACAAATACAAATAGCTTACTAAAAAAGGTGTTTGCACTCTCCAGCTCTCAAGCTAGCATAGTTGAAGCCTTCTTTTTGACCATTATAGTTGTTATAGTTAGAGGTGTTTGCACTCTCCAGCTCCCAAACTACCATCGTTGAAGCCTTCTCCTCCCATCCCCTCCACCGTGCTCCCTCTCCTCTCCTCCCATCCCCTCCACCATGCTCCCTCTCCTCTCCTCCCATCCCCTCCACCGTGCTCCCTCTCCTCTCCTCCCATCCCCTCCACCGTGCTCCCTCTCCTCTCCTCCCATCCCCTCCACCGTGCTCCCTCTCCTCTCCTCCATCGCCCCCCCTCCTCCCATCCCCTCCACCATGCTCCCTCTCCTCTCCTCCCATCCCCTCCACCGTGCTCCCTCTCCTCTCCTCCCATCCCCTCCACCGTGCTCCCTCTCCTCTCCTCCCATCCCCTCCACCGTGCTCCCTCTCCTCTCCTCCCATCCCCTCCACCATGCTCCCTCTCCTCTCCTCCATCGCCCCCCCTCCTCCCATCCCCTCCACCATGCTCCCTCTCCTCTCCTCCATCGCCCCCCCTCCTCCCATCCCATCCACCGTGCTCCCTCTCCTCTCCTCCATCGCCCCCTCCTCCCAACCGCTCCACAGTGCTTCCTCTCCTCTCCTCCATCCTCCTACTCCCTCTCATCCCTCTCTTCCACTCTTCCTCTCCCATCCATCCGTACCCCCCCCCCTCCTGCTATACCCTCCCATCCTCAGACCTCTCTGGCTCATTCACATGACAGCTGTCTATACCTCTGTGTGTTGGCCTCTTCTGCACTATTACGTGTGTGTGTGTGTGTGTGTGTGTGTGTGTGTGTGTGTGTGTGTGTGTGTGTGTGTGTGTGTGTGTGTGTGTATGTGTGTGCGTGTGCGCGTGCGTGCGTGCGTGTGTGTGTGTGTGCGCGTGTGTGTATGTGTGTGTGTTGCAGTGGCAGTGTGTTGCATATTCTCTGGTGTTCTCTGTTCTGCTGTACAACGTGTTCCTCCACTCACTCACTCACTCACTCACTCACTCACTCACTCACTCACTCACTCACTCACTCACTCACTCACTCACTCACTCACTCACTCACTCACTCACTCACTCACTCACTCACTCACTCACTCACTCACTCACTCACTCACTCACTCACTCACTCACCTCTCCAGGTCCGCCTGCTGTGTGCCTTCCTTGGTAACCGGCGCCACGGCAACCAAAGCCAGACAGGGACACTAGGCCCCTCTGCCTGACGCCTGCCTTTATTGGGCCGACAAAGGGCCCCCAACATGCTCTGCTGCTCGCAATCAGCCCCCTATGACTCAAGGTGTGTGTGTGTGTGTGTGTGTGTGTGTGTGTGTGTGTGTGTGTGTGTGTGTGTGTGTGTGTGTGTGTGTGTGTGTGTGTGTGTGGGTGCACCGTGTGTGTGTGTGTGTGTGTGTGTGTGTGTGTGTGTGTGTGTGTGTGTGTGTGTGTGTGTGTGTGTGTGTGTGTGTGTGTGTGTGTGTGTGTGTGTGTGTGTGTGTGTGTGCACCGTGTGGCTGGGCGTGTGAGTCTGCAGTGTGTGATGTCATATCTAGTTATACGGCTCCCTTCACTCGCCACTCCTTGTTGTCTCTCTCTCTCTCCATCTCTCTCTCTCTCTCTCCCTCTCTCTCTCTCTCTCTCCCTCTCTCTCTCCCTCTCCCTCTCTCTCTCTCTCCCTCTCCCTCGCCGTGGTTCTCGTCTCCTCTTTTGACTCTTTCTGTCTCACTGCGACGCATGTTTCCCGCCCTTAAGCCTGTTCTCTGAGACATGTGTGAAAGTGTACATACTGTGTACACACACACACACACACACACACACACACACACACACACACACACACACACACACACACACACACACACACACGTGTGCGTGCACACAGGAATTGTGGATGTGCTGATATAGGGATATTTCTCCTCCTGCGCGTGGTGAGCCCCTCCTCTCTCTCCTCTGAGGCTGAGGGGTCGGAGGTCGGAGCACATACCCTCCACATGTGTTACTAGCAGCTCATAGAGTGGCTTTCTCTCTCTCACTCTATTATCTTTCTCTCTCAGTACCTCACTAACGCACACACACACACACACACACACACACACACACACACACACACACACACACACACACACACACACACACACACACACACACACATCCATCCATCTCGGTTCTGTACCATTCACCTTCTTAGGAACCCTGTTTTCCCTCAATACATTGTAATAGTCCTCCATCTCCATCTCTCTCTCTCCCTCTCTCCCTCCCCCCATCCCTCCTCCCGAACAGAGGTGAAGGGCGAACAGCACAACCGGCTGAGGATGAGGAGAGAGAAGGAGGACGAGAGAGAGATGAGAGAGAGAGAGAGAGAGAGAGAGAGAGAGAGAGAGAGAGAGAGAGAAGAGAGAGAGAGAGAGAGAGCAGAGAGAGACTGTAAATGGCGATGGCTCTTTCAGTTGGGGTTGATTATGGTCGGCTGTTACTGTTGTTTCACCCGTGTTACTTGGCTGGGCTCAGAGAGAGGAGGAGACGGAGGCTCTGGACGGGGGCCTGGCTGCTTATAGCTTATCCGCAACAGTAAGTTACTTCCGGGGATAGTGCCTGATTGGCCCCGACAGGCCAACGTGACGCGCAACTTTCTCGCCCGCGCGGCACGCTCCGCGGAGCGGAGCGGCAGAGCCTTGCGGAATTATGTAAGCCGCGCCCAAATCCGCCATGATTTTCATTCGGCGCTTCAGCTCACCTGCAGAGCAGCGGTCCTGCGGTCCTGCGGTCCGTTGTTGGACAGAGTTTCGAAATCCCATCAAATTTTTTTTTTTAACGTGATTTTTTTTTTACGTGTATTCTTTCGCCGGTTAAGGTTAAGGCAATGGTTAAGGTTAAGGGTTAAGGTTAGGCATTGTTTCGGAGTTG
>NC_140183.1:89588845-89610375 GCF_963971535.1 Notolepis coatsorum
GATTTTTTTTTTAACATGTATTCTTTCGCCGGTTAAGGTTAGGCATGGTTAAGGTTAAGGTTAAGGTTAGGCATTGTTTCGGAGTTGGTTAAGGTTAGAACGGTTAAGTTTAGGCGCTGTTAAGGAGCTGGTTAAGGTTAGAGTTTGTCTTAGAGAATGGCAATATTCTTTCTATGGTTAAGGTTAGGCATGGTTAAGGTTAAGGTTAAGGTTAGGCATTGTTTCGGAGTTGGTTAAGGTTAGAACGGTTAAGTTTAGGCGCTGTTAAGGAGCTGGTTAAGGTTAGAGTTTGTGTTAGAGAATGGCAATAGACAGGCCTATTTCCGCGCGACAGCTCTCAGCAGCCTCGTTGCGCGTCCTGAGTTTGCCGCGTCACGTGCCTGTCGGGGCCAATCAGGCCTACCCCGGAAGTAACTTACTGTTGCGGAACAGTAACAGGCGGCCTGGCTCGGCTGTGCAGAGAGGCACAGACGGAGGAAAAAACCAAGGCCAAAGCCATAACAGGAAACACATAGGTGGAGAATAATAAACGAAGAATACAGCCCGGTGTAGTTCTTTTTTTTTCGGACAGAAACCCCGGGGCAGGGAGGGAGACAGCAGGGGGAAGAAGGGAATAAAATGAGAGAGGCGGGAGAGATAAAGAGAGGTAGAGAAGAAGGGAGCAGACGGGGGAGGGAGGTAAAGAGAGGTTAATGAATGCAGAGGCTATAACAATAAGGTGAGGTAAATTGCCCATTAACTCAAGGGTTCCTCATGCATGGGTGTGTGTGTCGACCACGCCATAACATTCCAATTTAGCAGGACACACTCTAATGCCTCCTGACTGCGGCCTTGCACATGGGCTTTGGGGACGTGGGACACAGGTGAAAGCTAATTAGACTGTAGCGCCGTGCGAAAGAGAGAAGGAGAGGAGGCGATGGAGGAGGAGAGGTAAGAGAATTCAGACGATTGTGACGGAGAAGGGAGAGACAGGGATGGTGTAGGACAGGGCGAGATATGGGGTGGTGGTCAGGTGGGGGGGGGGGGGGGGGGGTAGTAGCATAGCGAAGGAGAGATGAGGAGGGGAGATACAGGGGAAATCAGAGAGGGGGAAATAGGGAAAGTTGAAAAAGGAGAGACGTGGAGGGAGAGGTGAGAGGAGAGAGAGAGGGAGAGAGAGAGAGAGAGAGAGAGAGAGAGAGAGAGAGAGAGAGAGAGAGAGAGAGAGAGAGAGAGAGAGGGGAAATTCACACGGAGTACGGGGACAGATCGAGAGAGGAGATAGCCTGGCGCGCCAGGACGGGATCCAGATTTCAATACGGACACAAAGGGAACAGAGAGTGCTACATTATCACATGGAGAGAAAACACAATTATTGCCTTCTACACAGTCCCCTGGAGGGAGAGATAGTGGGTAAAAACAAACAAAGCGTGAGTTTCTTCTTAGCCGGCAGCGAGAGGACACAAAAGAAACAACGACGCACGGATGGCAGGAGGGGGAGAGTGCAAGGTTAATAATCCCTTTTAATTGCTCAGTGCAAGTGTGCGATGAGAGAGATAATGACAAGAGAGAGAATGACTTCAGCCTGTGATGCTGCCTAACTGGCTAAATTGAGTCCGTCACATCAGTGTCATTACAGTGATTCAACGATGGATAACAAACGACACATATCAATTAATTTTTAATGGAGTGAGCAAGCGCACAGCAGTACTGCCCTACAAAGGCTAGATTGCCAGAGCCGTCCACTATATGAGGACCACACATTTGCGTCGAGGCCCGGCGACATATTTTTGTTTTCTCCTGGAATATATAATCAATTTTGGCAACCAAGCTTCCTCGTGTGTTGATCTGAAACACATGCATTATTTAAGCTCACAATGGCTGAAATAAAATGTATGTATATCAAAACGTTTTTATTCTGACGCATTGACGTCGATGGACGAGATGGTAAAATCCGTCGCATCCGACGACAGATGTTTTATGCACCGTCAGAAGAACCTCTACATAGCAGCGGTAAGACATATTCATTTAACTTAGAACCTATGACGCTCCGACGCCCCTCCCCTCTGAACCAACTAGCAACTTGTGCCGCGCACTCTGCACCTGTGAGCACTCACGTCAGTGGAAGCTAACATGAGGCTAAAATGGCAAAAAAAAATCATGAAAACAGAATTATGACAGTAGGCTTTGTCCGCTTTGTGCAAACACCCAACATCCAGTGACGAGGCCTACCGACTTTCCTGAAGCAGGTGAAATAAGTGAAAAGAGTCTAAGGGTGTCTTCTCATTAGGAGTGGTGGGGTAAAATATCGATACGTAGTAGTATCGTGTGGCTGGCGATACTGTATCGATACAGGGACGCCAAGTATCGATATTTAATTAAGAGGCCTCTGGTGATTCCCACCCCCAGGTAAGTCCAATGTTTATCTAACTGAAGTTCTCTCTCTCTCAGACCACACGTACAGTATATGGATATTTTTGAAAACATAGTATTTTCTCTGTGTTGCGGGCCTCCCGTAACAATTTAATTTAATTCAGTCCACATGAAAACAACAGAAAATTCAGTTTTAGGTCACTGAAAACCAACGCCTTCCAGGATGGAGATAAAATATATATATATTCTTATTTTTTTTTACATTTTGCCTGTATACATGTGGACAGGTGAAATGGAGCTAAAACTGAGCTTTTGGAAAACGTTAATATCATGACCAATGTCCCTGTCCACACGTCCATAAGGATATTTTTTAAAACATGTATTTTCTTTGCAATCAGGATCATGGAGACATCCCTGTAGCCTGCCATCAGGTCAGTTCATATGTGCATTTTTTGAGTTGTTGTGTGGACAGAGATATCTTTTATTTAATGGAGAGGTGAAAAATGTGTTAGAAATGCCTCAGTCTCTCCCTCCCATCCTTCTGTATGAGTCTCTCTATCTTTCACACCCCTTCTCTCCCTCTGTGTGTGTGTGTGCGTGTGTGTGTGTGTGTGTGTGTGTGTGTGTGTGTGTGTGTGTGTGTGTGTGTGTGTGTGTGTGTGTGTGTGTGTGTGTGTGTGTGTGTGTGTGTGTGTGTGAGTGCGTGCGTGCGTGCGTGCGAGCGTGCGTGTGTGTGTGTGTGTGTGTGTGTGTGTGTGTGTGTGTGTGTGTGTGAGTGCGTGCGTGCGTGCGTGCGAGCGTGCGTGTGTGTGTGTGTGTGTGTGTGTGTGTGTGTGTGTGAGTGCGTGCGTGCGTGTGTCTCTCCCTTTTCTCTGTCACTCGTGTTCTCTATCTCTACCTATCTCTGTGTGTATAATATGTATGTGTGATATTACAGCTTAATCAATGAAATGCTGTGATCTATACCTCCTAATGTTCTGCTACAACTATCAATAGTATTACCAGCAAAGACACACATCTGCACACAAAAATGCACATAAATGCATACAGAAACACACATATATGTGTGACACACACACAGCATTATCCAACGACACAGACGGATGCAGGAATAGCAATGGCCTAAAAACACACCGATACACAGCACTCCATTCACTACCTGTGTCAAGAGACTTTGTTGCATGTGCGTGTGCGTGTGCATGTGTGTGTGCGTGTGCGTGTGTGTGAGCGTGTGCGTGTGTGTGTGTGTGTGTGTGTGTGTGTGTGTGTTCTGTGCCTTTCCTCTCTGTCTCTCCCTCCTGTTCTCCCACCTGGGGACTTGTGTTATGGACTTCGTGGTGATCAGGCTGTATAGCTTTATTCTATTTCTATGGTTATGGACTTTACTACAGTTGTTTTGGACTTTACTACATAAATGGACTTTGTGCTGTTGGGCTGTCTATACTGTACTGTAGCCTAGACTACTATACAGGGACACTTGAAGCATTTGAATTGCCAGGGCAATTCATTAACACTTTGACTGCCGGGAGCCGTCTTTAGACGTCTTTGCTGGCCATGCTAAAGTTGCCGGGGGACGCTGTACGTCGTCTTTATATCAATATTTCAAAAATCTGCGATCGGATTCATAATGTCCCTCCGCTGGCCTGAGATACACCAGCAGGACCCACTGAGCTCTCTGGCGGTTCAGGAGCGCCATCTGGTGGCCGATCGCGCAACCGCTTAACAGGAAGCGCAGTAGAGGTTGTGCTAGATGTCCGTATTGCTTCCGGCCACTCGGGATAGGTTCCGGCACTCTAGCTCGTCACACTACATAGCGATCGATTGCCAATAACTCGATAAACAACATGATTTGGACGTATATACCATTATACAAGCTGGAGATGGACCGGGTAATAATATATCCCATAATGATAAAATTTCTACTCGACGATGATCGCCCAACGGCGCGCGGAGACTGGGGTGAGTTTCAGCGTGTAACGTTACCGTCTTCGATAATAACTGATATTATCAACATTTGACCCACATTAGATGATTGGTATAACGCTGCCCACGGAATTATAAACGCCCCCTCGCCCATCCGGTCAACATCAGATGACGTGTAGTAACTTCTAGAAGTACGTCTAGTTGGAATTTTTTATATCGCGCTGATTGCCATCAAACTGTATTTCATCATCAATATAATGCATTTGGGGCTATATATCACGTTCTGGAGAAAGCTGCAGAAAGAGATGAAAACATACTTATACATTAGACCATACTTTACTATGAATATGTGAATGAAAAAGTTTAACGTTGCTACACAATGAACAATACATATAGGACTTTGAATGGGCCCTAATAATGGCAATGTAGCAATAGAATTTAAAAAGTTATAGCCCTGCAAAGAAGGGGACTTTCTCCATAGACAAATAGCACTGGCAATCTATGGTATATCATTAATTTAACCTTAGGCAACCAAAGTGTTAATGACAATACAATACAGCTTGTGATTTTGCCACGTCTATCAATTAGGGGTGTAACGGTACACAGAAGCCACGGTTCGGTACGTACCTCGGTATTGGGGTCACGGTTCGGTACGAGTTCGGTACAACAGAAGAAAAAAAAAATTATTATTATTAATATAATTTTTGTATATAAAATATATACATTTTTTTTATATATATTATATTTATGATAATTTTTATAATTATTATTATTAAATAGAATAATTTTCTATAGGCTTGCCGTGGTAGTCAGTGATACTGGTGTCATTCTGTGTTCAGGCATCCACTTGCCTACTGCCCCTTTAACAACTTATCCTTGCTAAGTTTCAGTTTCACTTCTAGAGAGAATTTAACTTCACGACGAGACTGAATACTAGAGAACAGATGACATATTACAACAATGGCAGATGATTATTTGGATTTAAACACAGTGGAGCTCAGATGATCTGTCCGGAAAAGTATGTTAATTTTTTTTATTTGATGAGCTGTGCCGTCCGTGAGTCTGGCGGGGGAGAATGTTGATGTGCTTGTTGGCGCGTCTTTCCATTGGTTTCATTTGGTTGACGTTATTGGGCGAACAAGAAAACGAAAGAAAACTGTAAAACTGTAACGACCCTGCAGCTGTTCCAATGTAAATGTGCCTTTCTCCTCCGTGCACTTTCGCCCGCTCTGAACTGAAGTCGGGGACCCGGTGTGCCGCGCGCTGTTCTCGCACGGACCTCGCGAGTGCCTGCATGTGGGACTTGTGTGTTTGCGCTGTGGGGCGTATTCGTCGTATGGCAGCGCGTACCGCACCGTGACGGCCGTACCGTAATTCGCGGGACGAATACACGTACCGTTACGTAACTATCAATAGTTAAGGTTGCCATGGTAATGGTAATACATTTAAGTAGCCTGGTACAGCATGCAGTACATGAGCACGCTTTTTCATCTTGTAAATCACCTCTTAGTAGCCTGATGTTGGTTTGGTTGAGGAACGGCATGTTTTTGTAATGTGACTTATTCAACAAATATTTTTTGTCAATGTGGCTCCTGAGTTGGCCAAGTCTGAGTACCTCTGGCCTAGAGTCTCCATTCATTCTGCTTAGAAGTGGTGGTATTAATGATCCAGAACAATGTTTTAATTCAATCCTAAATAGTTTATTCTTGACTGTTAATTTCATGAGTTTTTTTTTAGTATAGATGCTTGATTGTTAAGCACTCCTCCTCTCAGTCCCCTGAGTCAGCAAGTCAGAGTCAGTGGGTCAGAGAGCACTTAGATGTGACTGATGGGCCAATCAGATCAGCTAGATGTGACTGATGGGCCAATCAGAGCAGCTAGATGTGACTGATGGGCCAATCAGAGCAGCTAGATGTGACTGATGGGCCAATCAGAGCAGATAGATGTGACTGATGGGCCAATCAGAGCAGCTAGATGTGACTGATGGGCCAATCAGAGCAGCTAGATGTGACTGATGGGCCAATCAGAGTAACCCATGTGTATTATGCAATATTTCAGAGGAAGCAGATTGGATATCTGAAATGGCTTGATTTTGTTCATATCCAGGGGGATAAAGATCAACGGGCTTTAGTCATCATTTTCACAACAACAACAGTTCTAACATTTTGGGTCATTTTATGTCAACATACCTTCTGTTAAAAAAATGCAACAAGATTTTGCATAGCGCCCTTAAAAGGCAAGAAATGGCCCTGCTAACCACAGTGACTACAATGTTGGTCAAAATGTAGTTATGACTGAAATTGAACCTTTGATATCCGGTTTTATCTTCCTGTGTTTTATCTTTTAATGTCCGATCTTGTTCTGTCATACAGTAGGCACTGATGACAAATCAACCTGGTGACTAAGTAGCTGTGGGGCCGGGGGACGAGAAGCACTCTCTCTGCATGAGCACCTAGCTAGCTATCAGCTGCTAACACGTCGACGCTAGAGACCCCGACTCACAGTTTGGGTCGTGCTGAGAAAGTAGAGGCAGGAGGAGGAACCAACACACGGTGCCACGGTGTCCTGAGCCGTCCTGACACACGTCACGTCACATTCATGATGAGTCACTGAAAGAATTATCCGCATTTCCCAAGAGTTCAAGAGTGGATCAAGAGGGTACTCCATGGTTCTCGACTTCTCGTACAGGGGCCCTCGAAAGACAATGGAGGAATGTGTGTGTGTGTGTGTGTGTGTGTGTGTGTGTGTGTGTGTGTGTGTGTGTGTGTGTGTGTGTGTGTGTGTGTGTGTGTGTGTGTGTGTGTGTGTGTGCTTGTGTGTGTGTGTGTGTGTGTGTGTGTGTGTGTGTGTGTGTGTGTGTGTGTGTGTGTGTGTGTGTGTGTGTGTGTGTGTGTGTGTGTGTGTGTGTGTGTGTGTGTATGACAGCAAAAGAGAGACAGCCAGGCGCCCCTATTAACATCCTAATATGGGAAGCCGTCAGATGCCTGTAAGACAAAAACACATTTCCCCTCCCATCTCCATTTAAACCGACGTCATCTACTCTCCCCCCGATATGCCCGGCAGACACGTAGGGGACGTGTTGAGTACCGGTCGTAAACCGAGGTCAGATTGATTATCCCATAACTCATTGGTCCGAATCCCAGCTTCAAGCAGCGTCCTGCGAAGTTTGGGACGTCTAGGACTCAATTGTGTCTATAAACTTCAGGGCTTAAACTCAGCAGACCTCGGCTCACACACAGACACCCCCCCGTCCCCTCCAGTCATACAGTTGATGGATTGGAGTTGCGGGGTGTATTTACTTTATTCTATTTTAATCTATTCGGTTGGCCGTAGAGTTTTTTCTATTTATTTTGCTTTAATCTACTAGGTTGGCCGTATTACCACTGTATGGCTTTACTTGATAATCCCATTATACAGAGTCCACTTTTAGTCCTTAATGCATAATCATAGGTCTCCTTTTACTCTACACGTATTAAAGCCATACTTCTAGTTTGCCTTAATGCATAATCATATGTCTCCTTTTACTCTACACGTATTATCACTGTATGGCATTACGTGATAAAACCAGGCTTGCCGAACCCTCCTTTAGTCCTTAATGCAGGGGTAAAGCCACTTATTCTATTTTACATTATTAATCAAAAATGCATGGGGTGAAGCCACTTATTCTATTTTACATTATTAATCAAAAATGCATGGGGTGAAGTTACAAGGTTAAACACATTTCATGCTTACCCGGTCGTCTGGTCAGAAGAAAGGATACAAAGGTTGCTTATAAAGAGGTATTTTTAATTAGAAAAAGCTAGTTACAAGAAGAGACTGAAGTGGAAAAGATCTCCATTCAGTTTAAAATAAGCAGAAAACAGAACATCTCATCTCTGCATGGTTCGTGCCCCGTGTCTGGCAGCAGGATCTCCATTTCTCTAAAAAGTCTGATCTGGCACGGCTTGTGCCTCTTCCTATCTCTCCAGCTCAGTGTAAAAAAATCTCGCTCTTGAAAGGGCAACCGTCCCTTTTATATCCATCTTACAATATTTCCGATTGGTCTAAAACCAGTGAAGTCACAGGCTGTCACTTTTGTTTAGCAAACCAGAGTACAATACGTAATTCGTATGAGCTCCTCCTTCTTGGTACTAACGTTACTTCTCGTTACCTAGTGGTTTTTAAGTAACAAAAAGTCCCTTATTCCTTCAGAACAGACAACTGCTTTGTCTGTGGGGATCACGTGATTTCGTACCATGTACGAGGCCTCTCCAGTATCTCTTAAGGATCCCTCCAGACAAACAGTTTTTACACATTATTCTGTTAGTATTATTCTCTACTGATACTCAATTTATAAGCATGCCATTTTGAAAACTTTTACTGTACACATCAAACATTTAATTGTTATATAGTTTCTTTTTTAAGATCTCCCTCTATAGATTCAAGACTCTGTTTTTCAACCAGCAACCCTTCCGTCTGAAAGGGTTAACATTTCAGCTCCCTATCTCCTTTGCTGGGGCCCACATTCCGCAGGTTGCCTCCCTTCTGCATGTGGTCTGTGAAGAACAGACCCTTCTTATGGAGATTTTAAAGGCTCAGTTCCATTTGTTTTTAAGTAGAGCCAGCATAAAGCTATCCTCCAGAGTTCAGTTTAAAGATTATACTGGTCACATAGGAACGACTCAGGATGTCATTGTCCAAGAGTGTCACTTGTTCTGTGACACTTTACACCCCCTCTGTCATCCTGGTCGGTCATTTTCCATTGTCTTAATAGCGTCTGTACTGGGGGACGAGATGGCGATTGTGGGGTCACGTGGCTGTGACTCTCCACACCCCCTCTGCCATCTTGGTACCTTGTTACCCTGGTAGCCGGCGGGAAGACTTGCATCTGTTGTTCCCTGGCTGGACGGCTCGACAGGATAGGGGTCACGTTGTTGCTTGGTATCCGGCGGGAAGACTTGCATCTGTTGTTCCCGGCCGATGCACCCAGGCTGTTGTCGTCTTGGTCATCTTGGTCACCTTGGTCATCTTGGTCACCTTGGTCATCTTGGTCATCTTGGTCAGCTTGGGCACCTTGGTCATCTTGGTCACCTTGGTCATCTTGGGGTCGCCCCCTCTGACCTCTTGGACCTCTCCCATAGTTTGAGGTAGGTTGATTTGTCACTTCTCGGGCGACCCCCACGGATCCCCGAGAATTGTAGCAGCAGTCCTCTATTGAAGTGTGGTTGGCCTGGTCTTGTCACCCTGTCCGTAGGCCTCGCAGGACATCACAGATACAGTCCACAGAGGACTCATTTCTTTTCTCTCTTTCAGGTCCATTCAGGGCTCTCGTCGCCCTGTAACCTGGGTCCAGGCCGATGTCTCTCTGTCCGGTCTGGGAGGTCTAGGAGGTCTGGGAGGACCTTGAGGATGCTCTGGAGCTTGACCTATCGTGCGACCCTGTCCGTAGGCCTCGCAGGACATCACAGATACAGTCCACAGAGGACTCATTTCTTTTCTCTCCTTCAGGTCCATTCAGGGCTCTCGTCGCCCTGTAACCTGGGTCCAGGCCGATGTCTCTCTGTCCGGTCTGGGAGGTCTAGGAGGTCTGGGAGGTCTGGGAGGTCTGGGAGGTCTGGGAGGTCTGGGAGGTCTAGATGAGGACCCTGAGGATGCTCTGTAGCTTGACCTATCCCGGTCTTCCTCCATTTCCGATTTCTGACCTGAGTCAGTATATTCCTTCTTGCCATTCGCTGCGTCGTCCACTGACTTCGGGGGACAGCCCCCCCTGTCGAAGAATGCGGCACTGGTTCAGGTTTTGTCCCTTTACCAGCGCACCTTTACCAGCCCACATTGTTCACAGGCCTTTCGGACTGTTATCGCTCTTCGTTTGGCTTTATGTATGAGAATGTTGTTAGTTCTCAGGTATACCAACATCCTCCTACTTCCGGCATGTCCAGGGTTATCATATACCTGTCTGATCATGTGAGTAGCCTCGTCCTGTTAGCAATGGCTAGTTAGCCTGCTATTCGCTCCTATTCGCAATGGCTATTTCAGCCTGCTCGCAATGGCTATTTCAGCCTGCTATTCGCAATGGCTATTTCAGCCTGCTATTCGCAATGGCTATTTCAGCCTGCTATTCACAAAGTAGAGTTTTTTCTACTTAAGTTCTGACTTTAAGTAAGCATTTAGTTACTTCAAGTCATGAGTAAACCTTTTTACCGTATTTCACAAAAATATACTTTAATTGTGATTCTTTCTTTAAGTAGAACCTTCTACGTTTTTGACTGTAAGAAAACATTACGTAACTTTTTAGTCATGAGTAACCGCTACTTCAAGTCGTTACTTATCAACCCTCTCTTGTTCCTGATAGATTTTTTACCAATATACTTTTGGCTGTCTGCTGCGCTCTGCAGACCATCTACGTCACCAGTGTTCCAGATCTCGAACATTAGGAAGAGTCTTGGTTGGAGAGGTTCTGCCGATAAGACCAATCTTGAGTAAGGTTGACTCAAATCTGTAACTAATTCTACTCCAGAGACACCTGACAGCAGTTATTTCAGTTAATATTCTTTCGGCTGTTGATACCTATTTAATTAGTATACAGCCCAACTCACTTGAACTCATGTTCTAAGCCCCGGAACCTCCAATCCGTTTTGACAGACCTATAAAACAGTGACTTGGCCGCCTAAGCACCACAGCGTCCTGTATGCTGAGGCTTCCAAGTCTCCACAAATCTGATAGGCCCGTCGGATACAGAGACCCTGATGCTCGCTCTGTCCCCCCGCGTCAAGGTGCTAAGCTCGATGAGAGTTTGCAGAGTCTCAATTTGTTACCCATAGGCGCTGGTGAGTGTACATCTCATGCAGCTGATATGGTTGGTAGGGTGCTAACCTACCAAATGGTTGCTGTCAGGAAATCCCTTCTGAATGAAATAGATTACAAATTCACTTTACTTTACTCTGGGTTTAGAGCAAGGACGGACATCTTTACATATTATACTTAAAATATATACAAAATGCATGTAGTATTCTATGTCATGTTCCTTCCTAAATGACAATAACACTACATATTCTTCCTCTTGACAGATGAGCGGTATGTCAAGTGCAGTTTGCACTTGCTTGAGTGTCACGTGTCAGGGCCCCCGAAGGTAATTTCTCCCTTTGTTGCCCTCATCTCTGCTTGCTGTTCTGGGGTTAGTTTCTCCCCCATGTTTCTCCCGTCAAGTGCAGGTTGCACTAGCTTGAGTGTCATGTGTCAGGGCCCCCGAAGGTAATTTCTCCCTTTGTTGCCCCTATCTCTGCTTGCTGCTCGGGGGTTAGTGCGGCCTACTCGTCTGGAGGTAGGTATAGGTAATTCTTCTTCCGGGATTTGAATTCCTCCCTTGTTGCCTTCCTTTCTGCTTGCTGTTCTGGGGTTAATGCGGCCCACTCGTCTGGAGGTAGGTATATGTAATTCTTCTTCCGGGATTTGAATTCCTCCCTTGTTGCCTTCCTTTCTGCTTGCTGTTCTGGGGTTAATGCGGCCCACTCGTCTGGAGGTAGGTATATGTAATTCTTCTTCCGGGATTTGAATTCCTCCCTTGTTGCCTTCCTTTCTGCTTGCTGTTCTGGGGTTAATGCGGCCCACACGTCTGGAGGTAGGTATATGTAATTCTTCTTCCGGGATTTGAATTCCTCCCTTGTTGCCTTCCTTTCTGCTTGCTGTTCTGGGGTTAATGCGGCCCACACGTCTGGAGGTAGGTATATGTAATTCTTCTTCCTTGTTCTCTCCTTGGTTGTTTTCGGGGGAGGCTCCTGGGAGGCCCCCCTTTTGTCAGATAGCATTATGACTTGGTCATACAGCCTACACTCGATACGTAGCTGGTCTTGTGACCATGCTGCGCATCGGGCTGCCAGTAGGTTACCCCCTGGGACTCCTCCGAATAGCTTTTCAAGCAGAAAGCATGATCCCTGCATGGGTGTTCCATTCATGACTGATTCGGCTGCAACACTGAGAGACATGCTCCCGTCTCGCACCTGTGGGATCAGTCTTTCCACCATGTTATCCCCTGGATCTTGACCGGGGGTGCTTACTCCTCTTTCCATCCGTTGCGCCATTGAGGCCCTTTCGGGGATCTCCAGTCTTTTGAGATGTCTCAAGATGCGAACTAGCTTCTCTTGTGCTAGCTTTGGTTGTGCCAGCTCCTCCTGAGCTAGCATTGGTCGCTAGCTCTGGCTACTTCGCCTGCTGTTAGCTCCTGGCTTTGTTGGCCTGTGGTGAGCTAGTTGGCTCTCGTCTGGCTAGGGCCAGCTCATGGGTGTTAGTACTGGTTTGTTAGCCGATGGTGAGCTAGTTAGCTTCCGTCTGGCTACGGCCAGCTCATGGGTGTTAGCACTGGCTTGTTAGCCGATGTCGTGCTAGTTAGCTTCCGTCTGGCCAGCTCATGGGTCTTCCGTCTGGCTAGGGCCAGTTCATGGGTGTTAGCACTGGCTTGTTAGCCGATGTAGTGCTAGTTAGCTTCCGTCTGGCTACGGTCTTTTTGACTGTGCTTCACATCCAGTCTCTCCTTACAAACAGGGTCTCTGGGCTAGGGAACCCTCGCTTTTCTGTGAACGGTCGTTTTGACTTCGCTTCACATCCAGCTCCCCCTCCTTACAAACAGTGTCTCTGGGCTAGGGAGCCCTCGCCTTTCTGTGAACGGTCGTTTTTGACTTCGCTTCACATCCAGCTCCCCCTCCTTACAAACAGTGTCTTTGGGCTAGGGAGCCCTCGCCTTTCTGTGAACGGTCGTTTTGACTTCGCTTCACATCCAGCTCCCCCTCCTTACAAACAGTGTCTTTGGGCTAGGGAGCCCTCGCCTTTCTGTGAACGGTCGTTTTGACTTCGCTTCACATCCAGCTCCCCCTCCTTACAAACAGTGTCTTTGGGCTAGGGAGCCCTCGCCTTTCTGTGAACGGTCGTTTTGACTTCGCTTCACATCCAGCTCCCCTCCTTACAAACAGTGTCTTTGGGCTAGGGAGCCCTCGCCTTTCTGTGAACGGTCGTTTTGACTTCGCTTCACATCCAGCTCCCCCTCCTTACAAACAGTGTCTTTGGGCTAGGGAGCCCTCGCCTTTCTGTGAACGGTCGTTTTGACTTCGCTTCACATCCAGCTCCCCCTCCTTACAAACAGTGTCTTTGGGCTAGGGAGCCCTCGCCTTGGGTAGGGCCAGTTCGCTTCCTGTGGGCAAAGCACGAAATTATGCTGCACTTGTAACTCCCCCCAGAGCTCTATAAACATTATGTTACCCTTTAGTTGTGAGTAAACGTTGCTTTAATCACCAAGATAGAGCTTTCTATTCATTTGTGATATCCCCGAGTGGAGCCTTCCACTCGAGTCGCCAGTAGAGCTTTCTACTTTAATTTTAGCCAAATCTGTGATTTAATTTTACTCCAGAGGCTTTTGACAGTAGTCCTGTCTTCTTCGGCCGTTTAGCACCTATTTTGGTTAGTATAAATGCCCATCGCCAGGGACGCCATGTTGAGTACCGGTCGTAAACCGAGGTCAGATTGATTATCCCATAACTCATTGGTCCGAATCCCAGCTTCAAGCAGCGTCCTGCGAAGTTTGGGACGTCTAGGACTCAATTGTGTCTATAAACTTCAGGGCTTAAACTCAGCAGACCTCGGCTCACACACAGACACCCCCCCGTCCCCTCCAGTCATACAGTTGATGGATTGGAGTTGCGGGGTGTATTTACTTTATTCTATTTTAATCTATTCGGTTGGCCGTAGAGTTTTTTCTATTTATTTTGCTTTAATCTACTAGGTTGGCCGTATTACCACTGTATGGCTTTACTTGATAATCCCATTATACAGAGTCCACTTTTAGTCCTTAATGCATAATCATAGGTCTCCTTTTACTCTACACGTATTAAAGCCATACTTCTAGTTTGCCTTAATGCATAATCATATGTCTCCTTTTACTCTACACGTATTATCACTGTATGGCATTACGTGATAAAACCAGGCTTGCCGAACCCTCCTTTAGTCCTTAATGCAGGGGTAAAGCCACTTATTCTATTTTACATTATTAATCAAAAATGCATGGGGTGAAGCCACTTATTCTATTTTACATTATTAATCAAAAATGCATGGGGTGAAGTTACAAGGTTAAACACATTTCATGCTTACCCGGTCGTCTGGTCAGAAGAAAGGATACAAAGGTTGCTTATAAAGAGGTATTTTTAATTAGAAAAAGCTAGTTACAAGAAGAGACTGAAGTGGAAAAGATCTCCATTCAGTTTAAAATAAGCAGAAAACAGAACATCTCATCTCTGCATGGTTCGTGCCCCGTGTCTGGCAGCAGGATCTCCATTTCTCTAAAAAGTCTGATCTGGCACGGCTTGTGCCTCTTCCTATCTCTCCAGCTCAGTGTAAAAAAATCTCGCTCTTGAAAGGGCAACCGTCCCTTTTATATCCATCTTACAATATTTCCGATTGGTCTAAAACCAGTGAAGTCACAGGCTGTCACTTTTGTTTAGCAAACCAGAGTACAATACGTAATTCGTATGAGCTCCTCCTTCTTGGTACTAACGTTACTTCTCGTTACCTAGTGGTTTTTAAGTAACAAAAAGTCCCTTATTCCTTCAGAACAGACAACTGCTTTGTCTGTGGGGATCACGTGATTTCGTACCATGTACGAGGCCTCTCCAGTATCTCTTAAGGATCCCTCCAGACAAACAGTTTTTACACATTATTCTGTTAGTATTATTCTCTACTGATACTCAATTTATAAGCATGCCATTTTGAAAACTTTTACTGTACACATCAAACATTTAATTGTTATATAGTTTCTTTTTTAAGATCTCCCTCTATAGATTCAAGACTCTGTTTTTCAACCAGCAACCCTTCCGTCTGAAAGGGTTAACATTTCAGCTCCCTATCTCCTTTGCTGGGGCCCACATTCCGCAGGTTGCCTCCCTTCTGCATGTGGTCTGTGAAGAACAGACCCTTCTTATGGAGATTTTAAAGGCTCAGTTCCATTTGTTTTTAAGTAGAGCCAGCATAAAGCTATCCTCCAGAGTTCAGTTTAAAGATTATACTGGTCACATAGGAACGACTCAGGATGTCATTGTCCAAGAGTGTCACTTGTTCTGTGACACTTTACAGGACGTTACCGATTCCTCTAATGCTTCCCGATGAACTCCATATAGGCTCTAATATTTAGTTAGCATTAAAAAAGAATTATAATAAAACACGACCAGAGCATGTCGATGATGGACTGCAATGGAAGGCATTGAGATTCCCACTGTCTGACATGAGGGGTGGGGGTAAATAAGAGTTATGGGGGGGTTGTTATTCATAACCACCCGCTAGGGACATGTGAAGCTATCATGCGGCAGCCAGTGTATTAACAGTCCACTCCACGGGGCAGGATTTCTAAGCCCACTGACCTGTGGGGGGGTTGGGGGCTGGACGAGGTGCTGCTTAATATTCTCGGCCCTTAGGGTAACCCTGGGTTAATACTCCAAACACATGCATGTGTTACTGTACGATGTGGTGCGCGAGTTAATTCACTCTTTATCGGAACAGACATTATCTTCAGGTAATGATATAGCTATATATATAATATTAATTATATATATACGGCACGGTGGTGTAGTGGTTAACACTGTCGCCTCACAGCAAGAAGAAGCAGCACGGTGGTGTAGTGGTTAACACTGTCGCCTCACAGCAAGAAGCAGCACAGTGGTGTAGTGGTTAACACTGTCGCCTCACAGCAAGAAGCAGCACGGTGGTGTAGTGGTTAACACTGTCGCCTCACAGCAAGAAGCAGCACGGTGGTGTAGTGGTTAACACTGTCGCCTCACAGCAAGAAGAAGCACGGTGGTGTAGTGGTTAACACTGTCGCCTCACAGCAAGAAGCAGCACGGTGGTGTAGTGGTTAACACTGTCGCCTCACAGCAAGAAGCAGCACGGTGGTGTAGTGGTTAACACTGTCGCCTCACAGCAAGAAGCAGCACAGTGGTGTAGTGGTTAACACTGTCGCCTCACAGCAAGAAGCAGCACGGTGGTGTAGTGGTTAACACTGTCGCCTCACAGCAAGAAGCAGCACAGTGGTGTAGTGGTTAACACTGTCACCTCACAGCAAGAAGCAGCACAGTGGTGTAGTGGTTAACACTGTCGCCTCACAGCAAGAAGCAGCACGGTGGTGTAGTGGTTAACACTGTCGCCTCACAGCAAGAAGAAGCAGCACGGTGGTGTAGTGGTTAACACTGTCGCCTCACAGCAAGAAGAAGCAGCACAGTGGTGTAGTGGTTAACACTGTCGCCTCACAGCAAGAAGAAGCAGCACAGTGGTGTAGTGGTTAACACTGTCGCCTCACAGCAAGAAGAAGCAGCACGGTGGTGTAGTGGTTAACACTGTCGCCTCACAGCAAGAAGAAGCAGCACAGTGGTGTAGTGGTTAACACTGTCGCCTCACAGCAAGAAGAAGCAGCACAGTGGTGTAGTGGTTAACACTGTCGCCTCACAGCAAGAAGAAGCAGCACGGTGGTGTAGTGGTTAACACTGTCGCCTCACAGCAAGAAGCAGCACAGTGGTGTAGTGGTTAACACTGTCGCCTCACAGCAAGAAGCAGCACGGTGGTGTAGTGGTTAACACTGTCGCCTCACAGCAAGAAGCAGCACAGTGGTGTAGTGGTTAACACTGTCGCCTCACAGCAAGAAGCAGCACAGTGGTGTAATGGTTAACACTGTCGCCTCACAGCAAGAAGCAGCACGGTGGTGTAGTGGTTAACACTGTCGCCTCACAGCAAGAAGCAGCACGGTGGTGTAGTGGTTAACACTGTCGCCTCACAGCAAGAAGAAGCACGGTGGTGTAGTGGTTAACACTGTCGCCTCACAGCAAGAAGCAGCACGGTGGTGTAGTGGTTAACACTGTCGCCTCACAGCAAGAAGAAGCAGCACAGTGGTGTAGTGGTTAACACTGTCGCCTCACAGCAAGAAGCAGCACGGTGGTGTAGTGGTTAACACTGTCGCCTCACAGCAAGAAGCAGCACGGTGGTGTAGTGGTTAACACTGTCGCCTCACAGCAAGAAGAAGCACGGTGGTGTAGTGGTTAACACTGTCGCCTCACAGCAAGAAGCAGCACGGTGGTGTAGTGGTTAACACTGTCGCCTCACAGCAAGAAGCAGCACGGTGGTGTAGTGGTTAACACTGTCGCCTCACAGCAAGAAGCAGCACGGTGGTGTAGTGGTTAACACTGTCGCCTCACAGCAAGAAGCAGCACAGTGGTGTAGTGGTTAACACTGTCGCCTCACAGCAAGAAGCAGCACGGTGGTGTAGTGGTTAACACTGTCGCCTCACAGCAAGAAGCAGCACGGTGGTGTAGTGGTTAACACTGTCGCCTCACAGCAAGAAGAAGCACGGTGGTGTAGTGGTTAACACTGTCGCCTCACAGCAAGAAGAAGCACGGTGGTGTAGTGGTTAACACTGTCGCCTCACAGCAAGAAGCAGCACGGTGGTGTAGTGGTTAACACTGTCGCCTCACAGCAAGAAGCAGCACGGTGGTGTAGTGGTTAACACTGTCGCCTCACAGCAAGAAGCAGCACGGTGGTGTAGTGGTTAACACTGTCGCCTCACAGCAAGAAGCAGCACGGTGGTGTAGTGGTTAACACTGTCGCCTCACAGCAAGAAGCAGCACGGTGGTGTAGTGGTTAACACTGTCGCCTCACAGCAAGAAGCAGCACGGTGGTGTAGTGGTTAACACTGTCGCCTCACAGCAAGAAGCAGCACGGTGGTGTAGTGGTTAACACTGTCGCCTCACAGCAAGAAGCAGCACAGTGGTGTAGTGGTTAACACTGTCGCCTCACAGCAAGAAGAAGAAGCACAGTGGTGTAGTGGTTAACACTGTCGCCTCACAGCAAGAAGCAGCACGGTGGTGTAGTGGTTAACACTGTCGCCTCACAGCAAGAAGCAGCACAGTGGTGTAGTGGTTAACACTGTCGCCTCACAGCAAGAAGAAGCACAGTGGTGTAGTGGTTAACACTGTCGCTTCACAGCAAGAAGCAGCACAGTGGTGTAGTGGTTAACACTGTCGCCTCACAGCAAGAAGAAGCACAGTGGTGTAGTGGTTAACACTGTCGCCTCACAGCAAGAAGAAGCACAGTGGTGTAGTGGTTAACACTGTCGCCTCACAGCAAGAAGAAGCACGGTGGTGTAGTGGTTAACACTGTCGCCTCACAGCAAGAAGAAGCACAGTGGTGTAGTGGTTAACACTGTCGCCTCACAGCAAGAAGCAGCACGGTGGTGTAGTGGTTAACACTGTCGCCTCACAGCAAGAAGAAGCACAGTGGTGTAGTGGTTAACACTGTCGCCTCACAGCAAGAAGCAGCACGGTGGTGTAGTGGTTAACACTGTCGCCTCACAGCAAGAAGCAGCACGGTGGTGTAGTGGTTAACACTGTCGCCTCACAGCAAGAAGCAGCACGGTGGTGTAGTGGTTAACACTGTCGCCTCACAGCAAGAAGCAGCACGGTGGTGTAGTGGTTAACACTGTCGCCTCACAGCAAGAAGCAGCACGGTGGTGTAGTGGTTAACACTGTCGCCTCACAGCAAGAAGAAGCACGGTGGTGTAGTGGTTAACACTGTCGCCTCACAGCAAGAAGAAGCAGCACGGTGGTGTAGTGGTTAACACTGTCGCCTCACAGCAAGAAGAAGAAGCACAGTGGTGTAGTGGTTAACACTGTCGCCTCACAGCAGCACAGTGGTGTAGTGGTTAACACTGTCGCCTAACAGCAAGAAGCAGCACGGTGGTGTAGTGGTTAACACTGTCGCCTCACAGCAAGAAGCAGCACGGTGGTGTAGTGGTTAACACTGTCGCCTCACAGCAAGAAGCAGCACAGTGGTGTAGTGGTTAACACTGTCGCCTCACAGCAAGAAGCAGCACGGTGGTGTAGTGGTTAACACTGTCGCCTCACAGCAAGAAGCAGCACAGTGGTGTAGTGGTTAACACTGTCGCCTCACAGCAAGAAGCAGCACAGTGGTGTAGTGGTTAACACTGTCGCCTCACAGCAAGAAGCAGCACGGTGGTGTAGTGGTTAACACTGTCGCCTCACAGCAAGAAGCAGCACGGTGGTGTAGTGGTTAACACTGTCGCCTCACAGCAAGAAGCAGCACGGTGGTGTAGTGGTTAACACTGTCGCCTCACAGCAAGAAGCAGCACGGTGGTGTAGTGGTTAACACTGTCGCCTCACAGCAAGAAGCAGCACAGTGGTGTAGTGGTTAACACTGTCGCCTCACAGCAAGAAGCAGCACGGTGGTGTAGTGGTTAACACTGTCGCCTCACAGCAAGAAGCAGCACGGTGGTGTAGTGGTTAACACTGTCGCCTCACAGCAAGAAGCAGCACAGTGGTGTAGTGGTTAACACTGTCGCCTCACAGCAAGAAGCAGCACGGTGGTGTAGTGGTTAACACTGTCGCTTCACAGCAAGAAGAAGCAGCACGGTGGTGTAGTGGTTAACACTGTCGCCTCACAGCAAGAAGCAGCACGGTGGTGTAGTGGTTAACACTGTCGCCTCACAGCAAGAAGCAGCACAGTGGTGTAGTGGTTAACACTGTCGCCTCACAGCAAGAAGCAGCACAGTGGTGTAGTGGTTAACACTGTCGCCTCACAGCAAGAAGCAGCACAGTGGTGTAGTGGTTAACACTGTCGCTTCACAGCAAGAAGAAGCAGCACGGTGGTGTAGTGGTTAACACTGTCGCCTCACAGCAAGAAGAAGCAGCACGGTGGTGTAGTGGTTAACACTGTCGCCTCACAGCAAGAAGCAGCACGGTGGTGTAGTGGTTAACACTGTCGCCTCACAGCAAGAAGCAGCACGGTGGTGTAGTGGTTAACACTGTCGCCTCACAGCAAGAAGCAGCACGGTGGTGTAGTGGTTAACACTGTCGCCTCACAGCAAGAAGCAGCACGGTGGTGTAGTGGTTAACACTGTCGCCTCACAGCAAGAAGAAGCACGGTGGTGTAGTGGTTAACACTGTCGCCTCACAGCAAGAAGCAGCACGGTGGTGTAGTGGTTAACACTGTCGCCTCACAGCAAGAAGAAGCAGCACAGTGGTGTAGTGGTTAACACTGTCGCCTCACAGCAAGAAGCAGCACGGTGGTGTAGTGGTTAACACTGTCGCCTCACAGCAAGAAGCAGCACGGTGGTGTAGTGGTTAACACTGTCGCCTCACAGCAAGAAGCAGCACGGTGGTGTAGTGGTTAACACTGTCGCCTCACAGCAAGAAGCAGCACGGTGGTGTAGTGGTTAACACTGTCGCCTCACAGCAAGAAGAAGCACGGTGGTGTAGTGGTTAACACTGTCGCCTCACAGCAAGAAGGTCCAGGGTTTGATTCCCGCTTGAAGACCAGGTTTCCGCGATGCCAGTTACCCAGGTGGGGTATCTCCCGGGCCCTTCTGTGTGGAGTTTGCATGTTCTCCCCGTGCTCGCAAGGGTTCCCCCTCCCGATAAGAGAACCCCTATGGAAAAACATGCAAAAACAACAGATCGCTAATGCTGTCGCGTCCGTGACGAAGACGGGCAGGAGCACTTGGATGGTCCCCGGGCGCGGCTCACGACACAGCCCTCGTCTGCCCAGATTCGGCTCAAACAAGGGACTAAACACGTTTAGCAATTATGCCAGATCAATGTGGAACGCCCTACCCACAGCTGTAAAGGAATGTGAATCACTACCCAGTACCCACTTTTAAAACCACTCTCAAGGAGCACCTACGGGAGACTGCAATTAGAAACTGGCCCCTGTAAATGTCCTAACCCAACCCCCTCCAATGTACAGTAAATGTCCTAACCCAGTAATACACAAGACCCTCTTCTTGGACCAAGTAAGGTTACGTCGATAATCCAATGTACTGCATTGTACCCATTCTGCAATCTGTTAATAACATTTTCAATCAATCAATCAATCAATCAATCAATCAATCAATGCTCCCGGCTGCCCTTGGGGGGAAGGACGACGGGATGGGTTAAGCACAGAGGAGTATCGCATCGGCTATCCTACAAAAACAATGCATGCGTGTGTGTTCCGGTGTGTGTGTGCTAACCGCTAACATTGAGTGTCGTTGCATGCCAATTAAAGACCTCTGCGACAGGTATATATTAGGGATGGGCATTTTTAAGAAAAATCCAGATCGATTGATCGCATGATATACTCGATTAATCGTGTATTACTCGTGGAGGGAATTTTTTATTAAACCTTTTTATTAAAACTTGATTTTGTCGGCGGTCAGGTGGCGTAGCGGAGATTGCGTTCGTCACCAACAAAATAATTTTGTT
>NC_140183.1:89610575-89618075 GCF_963971535.1 Notolepis coatsorum
CTCTCTCCTCACTCTCTCTCATCTCTCACTCCTCCTAGCTCAATAGTAAGTCCATTCCTCCCTGCCTCTCAATGCAATCAGCTCTCCCCTCCCCCTTTCTCTCTCTCTCCTCCCCTCTCTCTCTCTCCCAGTCCCTGTACAGTGTACCCTCCTATTCTATCTCCCCTCATCCTTCCAAACACCCACTATTTTGCTCTCTACAAGTATATCTCTGCCCCCGCTGTCTATCTCTTCCTCTGTCTATCTCTACCCCCGTTCTGTTTTCTCTCTCTCTCCTCTCCTCTCTCCTCTCTCTCTCTCCCTCTCTCTCTCTCTCTATCTCTCTTCTCTCATCTCTCTCTCTCTCTCTATCTCTCTCTCTCTCTTCTCTCTCTCTCTCTCTCAGTGCATGCTGGGAATGAGATTGGAGAGATTGGAGAGGTTGAGGTTGTAGTGAGTTTTTTTCTATCTTTATCTGTCTATTTTGTTAATTTGTTTATGGGATATTGTATTATAAGTGTAGTGTTGGTTTGCCTGTGTGTTTTGGTGTGTATGCAGGGGAGGAAATTAGGCCACTTTAACTCGCCAAATGCGAGTATTTTTTACGTTTGGCGAGTGATTCATGAAGACCACTCGCCAGTCTGGCGAGTATACAAGACAAAAAAAACATTCTGCAATCACTGCACTTCTGGAGTGCTCGCTTTAGTTGACAGTGCCACGAGAGCACTGCACAAGACCTGCGGACATATAATGTTTAATAAAAGTTCCTGCAGTACTGGCGAACCCGTGGCGGACATATATAATGTTTAATAAAAGTTTGCGCAGTACTGGCCAACCCGCGGACATATAGAATGTTTAATAAAAGTCCTGCGGTACTGTCCATCAGTCAAGTGAGCACTCGCAAACAGATAACGTTAAACACAGCAGAAGATGGAAAACAGACAGACTGACCAACGGGGAACTGCATCCAACCCTAGTACAACCCTCGAGTATAAGTTACTAAGGACACATTTAAATCACAGAGGTGTAATGTTAGTCTATTGGAACTGTATACAGTGGTTAGCTTCTAGTTAGCGTGTTCACTGTTAGCTATAGCTGCTTGCTAGCTAACGTTAGCCCCGTGTGCGCGTGTGTGTGTGCTCAAAGCAGCCAGCCCCATGTTAGCTAGGTGTAAGGTTAGACATTTTATTTCATGCTCAAAAGCCCCTGGCTTGCACATCGCAGTCACGAAAGGGGCTAGGTCAACCAGTGCACAACAGCACACCAACCCAACTGACGTTACCACACCACTTGACGGTACTTCACAGCACTGTCGTAAGACCACCGTGCTGTCTTAAAGGCACAGTGTGCCTACCCAGATGCATACACAACATTGACGCGGCTTGACAACCAAGGTTCAAAGTTAACTTGATTGATTTATTGAAAACTTTATTAACAGATTGCAGAATGGGTACAATACAGTATGGCTCAATACACACAATTGTTAAGGGGATGCAGACCAGAGAAAGACTTTCGTCTTGTTTACATCAGGGTCCCCCATTTTCAATTCATCATAACATATGACATACACGACATACAGATAGACAGTACTGCTACATCTATACACTTCACAACATACTTTGGTTTTTTTCTTTCACTGCCCAACCCAGTCAAACCCAGCATCTTTCACTGCCCAGTTCAGCCCAACCCAGTCCAGAATAGATCCCTCTTTCATGTTAATATGTTTTATGCTAATATTGTGAAGAGTAGAGACACTGTTATTAATGTTTTATGCTAATAAATATTTTGAAGAGTAGAGACACGGTGTGATTATTACTATGATTGAAAATCAATTTAGACGAAGACATACAAAGAAGTAATTATCACAATTAGCGATTTTCTTTTGGCTGGTAAAAAATCTGTTTGGCTGGTAAAAAAAAATCAGATACTCGCCAGTTGGCTGGTAAGCCAAAAAGTTAGTTTCCTCCCCTGGTGTATAGGGTTAAGTGGGAGTGTTTTGTTTGTTTGGCCGCATCGGCCAGGCTGTGCTGCTGGATGACGTCAGACGCCAATATGGACTTTTCCAAAATTGGTAGAAAGCATGGTATTAAGATATCTGTTCCTAATGTATCAGTAGAGGACTGCAGTTTGGCAGTTGGAAGTATTGTTGGACATAAAAGCATTAAATCAGCTGCGAGAATGAATCAAGGAGTAGTGATCTTTGTTGACTCGGTGGACAAGGTGCACACACTGGTTCAATCGGGGATAAGTGTTGACGGGGCTTTTCTTTCTGTAGAGCCGCTCTCCACACCAGGCAGAAATGTCTTTATTTCCAACGTTCCGCCGTTCATCAGTGATGAACTATTGAGAAGTCAACTAGCACGACATGGGAAGATAAATTTCCCCTATAAGAAAAATGTCGTCGGTGTTATGTTTGTTGTTTCCAGTATTCCTAACTAGGAATAAACAGGCTAGGCTAGGGTTTCTTTACTGGCTTTTATTTACGTTGTCTATCCGTACATCAAGGCACTCTCTCTGTTGTGCATCCGTACCTCAAGCACTCTTCCTGTACCCCCGGTCCTCGGTCCGGGTACTCCCACAACAGGGCGGAACCAATCTTAAGTATTATAATAACAACACATCTTCCCTTCTTTTAAACAGAAACAACTTGTTCTTTTCCTGTAGTCGTCTATAACAAAACGTTTGTTTCCGACTGTTCTTAAACCTGTACATTCCAATAATAAACATAAATTTTAAACATGAACGTATGCATTCAAACAATAAGCATATGCATCAAATCTTTCTTTACAATCCTCTTTTTTTTTCTTTTTTTTTTACATTTTCTTTTTCATTTAACCTTCATCATCAAGTGTCCTCTTTTCTTTACCCTATCCACGTCCACAGTCCACATGCCTTTCAGCACTGTGCAATAAGTCTCTCAGGGGGTTTAACATTCCTTTTAGGCCTGCAGCAGGTCTCAGAGGGCGTGCTGCCCCCTTTTGCATGACAGAGTCACTGCGGTCTGGGGAACTCTGACAAAACTGCTCACTCCTGGGAGCATCTAACACCTCTGCAGTGCTTCGTTGTTGAGAGTCTGTCTCTGGGACTGTCACCTGTGGTCTCAAATCCACCATGGTCTGTCTGGATCTGGTATGAGCGTGGTGAAACTTCTCTTTGCACGCGTCCTCCTTGTCTCCATGTGCCTGTTGTGTGATCCAGGATACGGACTGTATCGCCTGGCTTGAGGCTTGGTAAGTGTTTTGCCTTCTTGTCATGTTGCAATTTGTGTTTCTCTTTTTGTTCTTGTTTCCTTGAGCTGATTTTGTGCGCTCCTTCTGGTGTCAACAGGTTCTCATGGATAGGAAGGTTAGTGCGTAAGCGCCTTCCCATCAGCATCTGGGCTGGGGACAAACCATTTTCCAATGGGGCACTCCTGTATATCATCAGACTCCTCTGGAACTCCTCCTGTCCATCTTGAGCCTTCTTCATGAGGGCCTTGACGATCTTGACTGAACTCTCTGCGAGCCCATTGGATCTCGGGTAGTTCGGGCTTGAGGTGGCGTGGTGAAAACCCCAGTCCTCTGCAAACGAAGCAAACTCGCTGCTGGAAAACTGTGGCCCACTATCTGAAAACAGCTCACAGGGAACTCCATGTCTCGCGAAGACTGTTTTCAGGTAGGCTATGACTATTTTGCTGGATGTTGACTGCAGTGTTACAACTTCCGGGTAGTTGGAGTAGTAATCTGAGACTACAATGTTGCTTTTACCGTTACAGTCAAACAAATCGACTCTGACCTTCTGGTACGGGCGATCAGGTACAGGGTGGGGCATGAGCGGCTCTGCTTGTTGTTTAGACCTGTAGGTGAGACATATTTCACATGCAGCTGTGGTGTGGCTGATGTCTTGGTTGAGTCTTGGCCAGTACATTACTTCACGCGCTCTACGTTTACATTTTTCCTCACCCAAATGTCCCTCATGCACTTTCTGCAGCATTTCCTTGCGCATGGATGCCGGGATGACAAACTTGCTTCCTTTGAAAACAATTTCATTAGCAACTGAGAGCACTGCATGCCCAGTAATCTTGGATCTGACCCGGGCATTCACGCTTTTGCTCAGGCCACCCTTTCAGTATGGTCTTCTTGAGCTCTTTCATTGTGTCATCTAGTTCAGTTGCTTTCCTGATCTTCTCTGTTCGCTCAGCAGACACAGGAAGTGATGTGACAATCATGTCAACATAGGCTTGTATTTCTATGCTTTTCTGTTCATTTGGACTTTCCATTTTGTTGACTGCGCGTGAGAGCGTGTCAGCAGTAAACATGAATTTTCCTGGTGTATAGACCATGTTCACATCATATTTCTGCAGTCTGATTGACAGTCGCTGAATCCTCAGAGGACAATCATTGAGGGGCTTGGCCATTATTGATACTAGGGGCTTGTGGTCTGTTTCCACTTCAAAAGCCTTTCCGTATATGTACTGACGTTCACATGCATATGTGCTGGCTAAAAGTTCCTTTTCTATTTGTGCATATCTAACTTCAGCACTTGTCAATGCACGAGATGCGTAGGCTACGGGCTGCCAGCTGTTGTCATACATCTGTAGCAGTACTGCTCCTAGGCCGTACTGAGAAGCATCTGCCGATATCCTAGTGCTCCGTTCTGGGTCATAAAACTTGAGCACTGGTTCCTTGGTTAAGATCTCTTTCAGCATTTTGAAGCATTCTTCCTGCTCATGAGACCATTCCCACTCGTTCTTCTGCTCTAGAAGCCCTCTGAGTGGTGCTGACTGGGCAGACAACTGGGGGATAAACTTAGCCAAGTATGTGACCATTCCCAGAAATCTCCTCACATCTTCTTTGCTCTGTGGACGTTCCATGTTCACTATGGCTGACGTCTTCCTTGGATCCGGCTTGACACCTTGCTCTGAAATCACATCTCCCACAAAGGTAAGGCTTTTCACTGCAAACTCACACTTGTCTCGGTTTAATTTCAGATTGGACTTGCGTGTCAGATCCAGTACTTCCCTCAGCCGTGCATCATGTTCTTCTCTTGTGGATCCCCACACGATGATGTCATCCATCATGGTCTCCACTCCCTCTATGTGCTCATAGATCATATGGATTGTCTTGTGGTAAACTTCGGGCGCAGACAGAATACCGTAAGGTAAACGCAGAAAGCAAAACCTTCCTTCTGGTGTATTGAACGTGCACAGTTTTGAGCTTGCCTCATCCAGCTTCATCTGCCAGAAGCCTGTTGACGCATCCAGCTTGCTAAACCATTTAGCACCGGCAAACTGTGACATGATCTCTTCTCTTGTTGGAAGCTTGAAATGCTCACGCTTTATAGCCCTGTTTAGATCCCGTGGATCGAGACAGGTGCGTAGTGATCCATTTGTCTTCGTCAATACTACTAGTGAGCTCACCCAATCTGTTGGCTCATCTATTTTCTTTATGACGCCCATCTTCTCCATGCGGGCTAACTCCTTTTTGAGTTTGTCTCTCAGTGCAAATGGAATCTTTCTGCACGCATGCACTACAGGAGTCACTGTGTCATCCACACATATCTTGTGCTCACCATGCAAGCATCCTAGTCCTTCAAAGACATCGCTGTACTCCTGCATGACTGCTTTGTGGTCTGTGCTAGTCTGGGAATTCACTACAAACACCCTCCTCACTAAGTCAAGCTTTTCACAGGTACTCAGACCTAGGATTGGCTGTACGCTCTTCTCTACTATGAGCACCTGTGCCCTTAACTGCTGTCCCTTGTGCTTTAGAGTCACTACACAACATCCCTTAACTGGAACAGTCTCTCCTGTATAACCAGTCACTTTTACTTTCACAGGGTGTATTTTGCTCTTAAATGTGAGGGTCCTGTAATCGTCTATGGACAATTCTATCTTAAATGGAATTATGGTCTCATTCACAGTTAATGGGACTATCCATTCTGCCGCCTCTGCCGTGCTAGACTGTACTACTGAGTCCACAAAGAACTCCTCTGGCTCTTCTTCCACTGTGTTCACTTTCATCCCTGAAGCCTCAGCTCTGCAATACTTCGCAAAGTGGTTATCCTTCCCACACTTGTGGCAGACTTTCCCATAAGCAGGGCATGCCCTAGACATATGCTTGCCTCCACATCTTCCACATCTACTGTTTGGACTCCTGGGACTTTGCTCTGTAGGCTTTTGTTTTACAAACTGTTTTGGGCGCTGTCCCTCTCTTTTCACGGCATGCACTGCTGCCGACTCATCCGTGTGCAGCTCCTTTGCTTGTGCACGAGTGGTTTCTGCTGCTCTGCACATGTGAACTGTTTTCTCTAGCGTTAAATCATGTTCACGTAGTAATCTTTCTCTGAGCCCATTATCAGGAATTCCACATATTATTCTATCTCTGACTAATGAGTTTCTTAAATCTTCGAATTCACATGACTTGCTCAACGTAAGTAGTTCAGTTAAGTACTGATCAAAACTGTCACCTGTTTTCTGACTGGCAGAGAAAAACTTATATCTCTCAAAAGTGACATTTTTACTGGGCACAAAGTACTCCTCAAACTTTGTCACTAGCTCAGTCAATGTTATATTTCCCTCATCTATCTGAAAGCTGTTGTAAATATCCAATGCATCTTCTCCTATTACATGCAAAAATATAGCCGCTTTTCTGTTCTCATCTCCTCCCCCCGCCCCACTTGCAGCCAAGTAAATACTAAATCTCTGCTTAAATCTCTTCCAATTATCAGCAAGATTGCCACTGAACTGCATGGGTGTGGGAGGACTGAGCTTATCCATGACAGGAAACACTACGGGTGCAGGATTTTCTTGGTCTCCTTCTTGATTGGTTGAAACGTTTTCACTCACGTCGTTAGCTCGATCACTTTCACTTTCACTAGACATGCTCGCATGCTGATCCTCTCGCTAGCAGTGCGCACATTTGTGCCTTCGGAATCCAGCACATTCCTTCTTGACGTCGATTCAACTCCGCGTCGCCAGTTCCATTATCTGACACCATGTTATGTTTGTTGTTTCCAGTATTCCTAACTAGGAATAAACAGGCTAGGCTAGGGTTTCTTTACTGGCTTTTATTTACGTTGTCTATCCGTACATCAAGGCACTCTCTCTGTTGTGCATCCGTACCTCAAGCACTCTTCCTGTACCCCCGGTCCTCGGTCCGGGTACTCCCACAACAGGGCGGAACCAATCTTAAGTATTATAATAACAACACAGTCGGGATGTAAATCTCCGCTTTTAAAGCATGTTGTCTCACACAGGCGACAGGTTTTAATTATTCTAAACAACAGCGGAGAGGAGCTTGAGTTGGTTTTTAAGATAAAGGTTGATGAGTTTGATTATGTGGTTTTTGTGAGTTCTGGTAATTCGGGGAAGTGTTTCGGATGCGGGGAACTGGGTCATATCTCCCGAGATTGTGCGGGGAGAGGGGCAAGGCGACCTCCGCCTCAGCCCCAAGAGGAGCGCGGGGCTGAGATCAGCGCAGGTAGTGGTACAGAGGAGGGAAGAGTGGTGCAGCGCAGAGCTGAGAGCAGTGACGACAACAG